>NC_134402.1:84322022-84544441 GCF_038048845.1 Mixophyes fleayi
CTGCAAGGACCCACAATCTGAGGAGTGAAACTGACTTGGGAGAAGGCACTGTGTTGAGCAGAAAATCCAGAATAGGTGAGATGAGTCTGGCTGGAAAGTTTAAAACCCCTCTCTCCTCCAGGTACATTCAAGTGACTGCTTGGGCATGGGCTACATGCAAATATGGGGTTTAACAACTGGTGAGTTAAGTTGGGTACACACTACAGGTTTTTCACCTGATTCTCATGCCAATCACACTATAAATGACTGTTAGGTCGGATATTGCATTAGTGAGTACGCTCCCTCCATCATGTTTTATCGTACCAAAGTACATTGTTTCATTTCATTTGACTTTATAACGATGGAACATTGTAAAGTAAATTCTGCAGTGTGTATGCACTCATGACCAGCAGTGTAGGCAGGTCCCCATAGAGTTTATAGAGTAATAATCTTTTCAGATGGTTATGACAGATGAAGAGCACAGATCTGAGTTTAAGGGATAGATTTACTAAGCTGCGGGTTTGAAAAAGTGGGGATGTTGCCTATGGCAACCAATCCGATTCTAGCTGTCATTTTGTAGAAGGTACTAAATAAATGAAAGCTAGAATCTGATTGGTTGCTATAGGCAACACCCCCACTTTTTCAAACCCGCAGCTTAGTAAATCTAGCCCTAAGTGTATATGTATGAATCAGCATGCTGATTGGGACTTTCAGTCGTTAGTAAAATTGTTAAACATATCGATTCAGGAGAAATTTTCTGTAGTGTGTACCCAGCTCAAGTTACTAACATTACTCAAGAGTGCAAATCTGCAATAAACCTTAAAAATCAATCAGACATTTATTTTAATTGTCTAACCAGCACTAGGCAGAAAAAAGTTAATTGCTGATGTTAGTAAATCGTAGTCTTAGTGTGCTATCCAATACACAGTACTATCCATTATTGAACAATATGTTATTAGGGTGATCTGTTTGAGTAAGGTAATAGCTGAGGTCATATCACCAGTGCCATTATGCATGGGGGAGGGGGGGCAGATAAAGATACACACAATCTGTATATATCTATTCAGACCCTTAGCTATGCTTTTTTTTATAATTAAGTTACTGTTTTTTTCTCAAATTAATAATTTAGGAGATTATAACATAATTATTTTGAGATCCGACTTTTCATATTTAAACCACAAGTAGATAAGTAATCACTCCTTGAAGTAAAATTCTGGGCAATACTACCATTCTCGCATCTCGGTGTAATGCTAAAAGGAGTCAGAAAGACCCTTACCCAGTATTCCACATGTTTAACCTCTCCCTTACATGGTTTAAACAACAAGTAACCAGTTTGGGCTGGTTAGCATGTGTCATGGAGACCTACTGCATTGAGGGCTTATTATTAAGATACATATTATACCCCATTCATTCTGCCTGATGAACCCAGGTTTTTGCCGGGGCAAGCCCAGATAACCTGGGTTTAGACGCAGTATGAATGGTATCAGTCAAAAATCCCGGGTCTGAAAACTCTGTATTTAGACCCGGGACTTTTGGTAATTCCTGTATCGATCCTGGTTAGTCTGTAGTATGAATTGTACGACCCGGGTTTTTCAACCCGGGTCTCACATAAAGCACCTGATTGGGTGTCTTGGATGCTGGCCCTGAGAAAAACTCTCCTCCTGTCAATATAGAGATGCCGAGTATTCTCCCTCTGTTCCAGAAATTGTTCCTTTCTCCTCGTGAAATTACACTGTGCAGCTGCATCAAGCTCTCATTTGCTTCATTAAACAGCAAATAAACGCAATAAAACATTAACTCTGGGCTACCCAATAGTGACTCGTCGGCCATGTTTAAAGCAATGCTGTGAACAGTCACCACCCACTTTGACCTCATCATTGTGTTTAAAAAAACTAGTCCCCTTTAAATGATCTTTTCAACCAATGAAAGATCCTCTTGTGATGACTCACACTTATTGCCAGGGCAGACTGTGTGCAGTATGAACAGGTTCGACCCGGGAAATTTCCGGGTCCAAGATGCAGTGTGAATGGGGTCTTTGAGCTGGGACGCTCTGTGCCTTGGAAAAACTCAGCTTGAAAAACCCGGGAAACTGCAGGGGCGGCAGTATGAAAGCGGTATTATCTGCTTGTTCTATCCCCTCCCCATGTTTGCTTTCTTTATCCCCAAAGGTTGAAAAGTATGTGATAAAAAATAAAATATAGTCTGCATTTATCAAAACAATATCATCAAGGCAGCTGAGCGTTACTAGGTTTCATCAGTAGTACTGTCCTGGAACAGCAGTAGTAACTTACCACTTGTCCAGTCTCTGCTGTTGTGCACATGCTTGAGTAGGCTTGTCGACTTGCGCATGTGCAGTTGAACTGAAAGCCCAGGTTTGGTGGTGTGCTATCTAAGGAAATAAGCGGGCCCCTAAGAGGTGGTAATTGTTCAATCTCTCTAGTGTCCCTGTGTAGCAGACACAGGACCACAGAACCCCATGCTTAATGCAAGAGATCTGCACAGACCCCCATGCTTTGGTTTTGGTTCTAAAACCATCTTTGTGCTTTGGTTTTGGCCAAAAATCCTCAAGTGTTTTGGTTTTTGAAAAACAGGTAAAATCATATAAATATGAGATGTTTTTGTTCTTACGTTAGTATCTATATAATTAACAGTCATTTACAGCCTATTTTCTAATAACAGTGAGCTGGCTGGCTAAAGTTAGTGACAGACTAGCAGCACAAATACATGGCAGTTTAATAAAAGAATCAATTCCTATGAAACATAGTGGCACAGCAGTGGAAGACAGGATGGCAGTTTAATAAAATAAAGGACACACTTTAAAACGTACAGCACAGCGCTGGCTGATAGGATGATTATTTTAGAAAAGAAAGTAGGCCCACCTCACAACTGAAATGGCTTAAGAAAATCATCTAAACATTTATATTTTATTCTCAATGTTAATCAGCATTTGTGACAAGGAAAAGGATAAAAGCTGCAATAATATAAGGTTATTTTCAAAAAGATAGACCATCGTAGGCCTAACCCAGAAGCGAAATGGTTGGAGAAAGACAATGGACATATTTGTTATTCTCAATATTAGACAAGATGTGTGATGCATTAGAGTGGGAGGGTAGCATCATTAATAAAAGCTCATTAGATGGATAGCAGCAACATAAAAAGTAATTTTAGAAAGGAAGATAGACCAAGGTGGGCCGAACTCAGAAGTGAGACAGCATGTGTAACACATTGAAGAGGGTTGCAAGTGGCACTTATAAATTGTAATTTTAGAAAAGAAGACACACCAAGGTGGCCAAAGGCCATAAAACTGAAAGGATTCTCCAGTGTGCTGGAGTAAGGTAACATGTTCCACTCTCCTTTCATTTCTTGCTGTTGTTCAGTCGCTGAAGCCACAGACAGGATCTCTTGCACTCTCATTTTTTTAAAAAATTCTGAGCAACCATGTTTATTGCGTGTGCAAAACATGGTATGTGTTGAAATTCACCAAGTTGTAATGCACACACAATGTTCGCTCCATAATCGGCAATGAGGATTCCTGGGGAGAGTCGTAGCGGGATGATCCATTTTGCTATGACATTCCTGAGTTTTTCCAACAGATTTACGGTATGCTTCTTAGTGAAGCCAACAAAGTAGCTGCCTGTTTTTGACTCTGAACAGCATACCCCCCAAAAAAATATTTCTTGATTTTTAAAATCCAAGTGTTTGACTGTGAAGGCAATTGTGTGAGGGGCAGAATCACCTTTGTATTAGTAAAGGACCAAAAGACAGTGCACTGTGTTTGACAGAACAACCCCACAAAAAAAATAAAACATTTTTTAAGGAACCAACTGTATAAGGAGCATCCCAGTACTAATAGTCAGTAGTAATTCTTTTCTCAATCTATACTAGTAAAAAAAAAGATCATGTGGGAAGAAAAAAAAGTTTGTCAATCTCTAAAAAAAACATCAGCTCTTGGCATTAATGGAAAATTAATTTGGTGATTTGTGTAAAAAAATCAAAATAGCTAATATTCCACACAACACTCGCAGTGGCAAGAGAAGGCTCAGACCATGACCATGTTTTGCTAGTAGTGATCCTGCTACTGCTCTTACACATACTAGAATGCTCATTGCACAAGCAAGTGGCAAACATGGTCCTGCATCTTCTGTAACTCCCATGTACCACCTTCTCACTCTGAATGTAGGTCTGTCACCTCCAATACAGCCACATCAGTGCATGAAAATAAGGCCTGAGACTAAAGAACAAATCAGGCGATCACAGAATCTAAGGGCCTGAGTCATTAAGGCAAAAAAGGAGTAAATGTTCTCTGGGACAAACCATGTTACAATGCAAGGGGTGCAAATTAGTTTATTATTTTGCACATAAGTTAAATACTGGCTGTTTTTTCCACCTAGCACACAAATACTTAATAGCTTTATTACTACACTGAAATTTAAAGTTGATCTAGGACATGCCCTACCCCAACTATAAATATGTTTCCACATTTTAAATTTACCTCCCCCTCCAATGCAACATGGTTTTGCCCAGGTGCAAATGTTACTCCTTTTTTATGCTTTGCTCTCCTTAATGACTCAGGCCCTAAGAGTGTAAGGGGTATATTTACTAAACTGCGTGGGTTTGTAAAGGTGGAGATGTTGCCTATAGCAACCAATCAGATTCTAGCTGTCATTTTATAGAATGCACTAAATAAATTATAACTAGAATCTCCACTTTTTCAAACCCACAGTTTAGTAAATATACTTGCTTATTCCACTAAACGTTTTAATCAAGAGGATTTGAAGGTGCTGAACGCAATGCTCGTGGGGCCCCCGGGCAACTGCCCGACATGCCCATGCGATAATACGGCTCTGAGGGTGCATTGTCTATGAGTACTATATGTGAGTCTGACATTTCAGATTTTGACACTGTAACTATAGGGCAGCCTCTTCCAAAATGGCACAACCATTTGGAAAAGTGAAAATGAGTAGTAATGATGATGATTTAGACATAGAAATCGAGGATGCTACTTTGGAACTTACTAATATGCAACAGGATGAGCAGGATAATTGTGGATCTGAAAATGTTAGAATGTCCTTTACCTGATAATGAGGAGGATGTTGATTGTGTCCAAGTAAGGTAGCCACCAGTGGTACCACTTCACCTCATGCCCATGATAAGAGCATTGTCCTGCCTGGGCAAAAGACCAAAAAATCCCCCTCTTCAGTGTGGAAATATTTTTATCCCAACCCAAACAACATTTGTCAAGCATCTGTAGCCTCTGTGATGCCACAATAAGTGGAGATAAGAACACTGACCATCTAGGCACCTCTTCCCTGTTATGTCATTTGCAGAAAGTTCATTCAAGCAGTTTATCAAAGGGTGGAAACTCATGTATAGTAACAAGCATTCCAGCATCAGCTGGCAGCAGAATGTAATCTTCACCGTCAACACCTTCATCATCAACCTCCTCATTATTAGTATGTAGTCCAGCATCCAATTTTCAAATTCAAAATGACTCCCCTAATGCAATCCAAGGTCCTGAAGAGGCATCCTTGACCACTATGGCTACTGCTGGGGGTGAAACTTCTGTAGAGGAGGGGACTAAGAAGATTAAGCATAGTTTTAAATAACAATTGTCTATGAAGCAAGCGTTTGCAAGAGGAACCAAGTGTAAAATTCAGCATTTTGGTGCACAGCGGATCACTAAAGTCATGACAGCTATGTTAGCATTGGATGTGTGCCCAATTTCCAACATAGATGCATCAGGTTTTAGCAGATTAGTTGAGATCAAATTCCATCTTGATTCCATTTCTCCTGAACAGCAATTCCTCAACTGTACTGGGAGGTTAAGCAAAAAGTAATTCAGTCCCTAGAAAATGCTATTGCTCTGACTATTCACTTAACTATGGATATGTGGACAAGCTGTACTGGTCAAACAAAAGACTACATTACTGTGACAGCCCACTGAGTAGGTGTATCACACAGCGGCAGCATTAGCGCCTGTAGCATCATCATCCTCCTGCTCATCCTTTCAGAATTGTAGTGCTAATATACAATGCCAGGTCATTCACAGCAACCTGTCTTTCGGCCACTTACTAATACAGTTGTGATGCTGCCCTTATGGTTAAAAGTATTCGAATGCTTGACCATTACCCCCACAGGGACTTTAATGTATTCTAATACATATGCTTTAATATGGAGTTTGTCCCCCTTTTGCAGTGATAACAGCTTCCACTCTTATTGGAAGGCTTTCCGGAAGATGTTGGAGTGTTTCTTTGGGAATTTGTGCCCATTCATTCTGTAGAGCATTTGCGAGGTGAGGCACTGATGTTGGACGAGAAGGCCTGGCTCACAATCTCTGTTTCAGTTCATCCCAAAGGTGTTCAATGGGGTTGAGGTCAGAGCTCTGTGTGGGCCAGTCAACTTCTTCTACACCAAACTCATCAAACCATGTCTTGGTAGTCTTTGCTTTGTGCACTGGGGCACAGTAATGTTAGAATAGAAAAGGGCCTTCCCCAAACTGTTGCCACAAAGTTGGAATCATAGCATTGCCCAAAATGACTTGGTATGTTGAAGCACTAAGATTTCCCTTCACCGGAAGATAAGGGGCCTAGCCCAAACCCTGAAAAACAGCGCCATACCATTATTCCTCCTGCACCAAACTTCACAGTTGCAATCATGCTGGTAACAATCTCCCGGCATCCACCAAACCCATTCTCACCTATCTGACTGCCAAACAGAGAAGTGTGATTCGTCACTCCACAGACCACGTTTCCACTACTCCACAGTCCAGTGTCGGTGTTCTTTACACGACTCCATCCGACACTTGGCTTTGGTCTTGGTGATGTGAGGTTTGCATGCAGCTGCTTGGCCATGAAAACTAGGGATGTGCACCGGCGACTTTTGAGGTCTCGTGTTTTGTGTTTTGGATCCGGATTTTCATTATTTTTGGGGTTCGGATTTGTCTCGCAAAACACTTGACGAAAGGTCTCGGTTCGGATTTAAGGTTTTGGATTCGGATTTTTTTTGAAAAAAACATAAAAAGTTTAAAAATCAAGTTTTTGGGCTTATTTTCACTCCTACGCTATTATTAACCTCAATAACATTCAATAACAAGCATTTCCACTAATTTACAGTGTATTCTGAACACCTCAAAATATAGTTATTATTCCAAAACGTTGCAACGAGGTATCTTTCTGGACTGCGTAGTGGAGTGGTCCCCACAATATAATAAGAAAACCATCAACTGGTATGAATCGCACCGAATAAAGTACCTGGACTGCGTAGAGGAGTGGTTCACCACAATATATATTAAAAACCCTGAACTTGTATGATTCGCACCAATAAATGTACCTGGACTGCGTAGAGGAGTGGGTCACCACAATAATATATATTAAAAACCCTGAACTTGTATGATTCGCAGCAATAAATGTATCTGGACTGCGTAGAGGAGTGGGTCACCACAATATATATAATAAGAAAACCATCAACTTGTATGATTCGCACCAATAAATGTATCTGGACTGCGTAGAGGAGTGGTTCACCACAATATATATTAAAAACCCTGAACTTGTATGATTCGCACCAATAAATGTACCTGGACTGCGTAGAGGAGTGGGTCACCACAATATATATTAAAAACCCTGAACTTGTATGATTCGCAGCAATAAATGTATCTGGACTGCGTAGAGGAGTGGGTCACCACAATATATATAATAAGAAAACCATCAACTTGTATGATTCGCACCAATAAATGTACCTGGACTGCGTAGAGGAGTGGGTCACCACAATATATATTAAAAACCCTGAACTTGTATGATTCGCAGCAATAAATGTATCTGGACTGCGTAGAGGAGTGGGTCACCACAATATATATAATAAGAAAACCATCAACTTGTATGATTCGCACCAATAAATGTACCTGGACTGCATAGTGGAGTGGTCCCCACAATATAATTAAAAAAAACCTTCAACTGGTCTCATTTCCACAAAACAGATGGCGGACACCGGATGGACTTCCAAAAAACCAACATACATGTTAACTGTTACGGTCTTCAACCACATTTGCACTCAGGGAACTTTGGCGTACTAATCTAAACATAGTTGGTCCCCACAATATAAAAAAAAACCAATTGATCTGAATTCCACCAAACAAGTATTTTGACTGCGTAGTGGAGTGGCCCCGGTACCCAATTTGGTACCGGGGCCACAATATAATTTAAAAAAAATTCAACTGGGCTCAATTAAACAAAACAGATGGCGGACACCGGATGGACATCTAAAACCAACATAGCTGTTAACTGTTAAGGGCGCACTTCCTCTTTTTTGTGACTGCACAAAGAATTAACCTAGTAATATAAATGGCAGTTATTTTTTTTTTTAATATAAAAAGAAAAGAGTTAGTAATAGAAATGGCAGTTCCTCTTTTTTGGTACTGCACAAATAGTGATTATTTGGATTTCTATAATTAGTAATAAACTATTATTACTAATAAATAATTAACAATGAATTGTCTGCATCAGATCCCCTCTCCACTAGGAGTAAAATAGAAAACTATTCAGCCGTTATATACTCTAGAATATAAATAGAAATTGAGAAAGGCAATTTGGTATCTGTCTGCATCATAATCATCAACATCCTCCTCACCCCCAGCTACATCAATATCCTCATCCCGGTGTACAACATTGACACCTTCATTAGCCAAATCTGTAACTGGACTGTGGGTGATCCTTCCAGCATATGCAGAGGGCGTGCTGCAAATGGTGGAAGGAGCCACCTCTTCCCAAACAGTGATGGGAAGGTCAGGCTTCGCAACCACCAACACCCTTGGACTCGCCTTGGGGATTTGTGATAATTTCTCTTTAGAAGGCAGAGTTGTTTGCTGTGTTGTTGCTGACAGCATAACTCTCTTAAATTTTTTGGAGGGGGGGGTGGAGGAGGGCTTAGATTGTTGTGTGAAGCTGAACCACTAGTCATGAACACGGGCCATGTTCCTTGCCACTGCATGTCGTAAATTGCATATTGGCAACTTTACGTTTCTCCTCAGATGATTTTAAGTTTCTCTTTTTGCTACTTTTACTGAACTTGGGCTTTTTTGATTTTACATGCCCTCTACTAGGAGATTGGGCATCGGCCTTGGCAGACGACGTTGATGGCATTTCATCGTCTATGTCATGACTAGTGGCAGCAGCTTCAGCATGAGGAGGAAGTGGGTCTTGATCTTTCCCTACTTTATCCTCCAAATTTTTGGTCTCCATTATATGTAGCACAAGATACTGCAGAATGTGTGAACTTGGTAATATTGCAGTACCAATGGACTTATACTGCTGGATTGGTTTTGCAAATTTGGTTATAATTACTTTTTTTTTAAAAATTTTATTTTAATTTTTTTTATAACTTTTTTTTTATTTTTTAAAAACTTGGGAATAATGGGGAAATAACTATGCCCTTAGAAGCACAGAGCACAGGACACAGCACCACTGGACTGAACAGGACACAGCACAGGACCCAGCAGCACTACTGAACTCAGCAGGACAGAGCACAGGACACAGCACCACTGGACTGATACTGCAGAACACAGCACAGCACAGCACAGCACTAAACACAGCACAGCACTAAACACAGCACAGCACAGCACTAAACAGCACAGCACAGCACTAAACAGCACAGCACGAGATCTAGCAGGACAGAGGACCACCTAACCTAACACACCCTCCCTCTACCCTGATCAATGCCCGAGTGAAGATGGCGGCGACTAGCGGGAAATTTATAGGTTCCGAGTATCGCGAGATCCGACAGCGGGATTATGACTCGGAGCCTCGTTTTCATTTTTGCATTTGGCTCCAATACCCGGATCTATCTCGGATCCGACTCGGATCCGCAAGGTTCGGGTGGGCTCGGATTCACGAAATCCGAGTGCGCTCATCTCTAATGAAAACCCATTCAATTATGCCCCTGCTGCACAGTTTTTGTGCTTACATTAATGCAAGTGGAAGTTCGGAACTCTTCAGCTATAGAATTAGCAGAGCGTTGGAGACTTTTACGTACCATGCGCCTTTGCAGTCGCTGACTGTGATTTTAATTGGTCTTCCGCTTCATGGCTGAGTTGCTGTTGTTCCCAAACGCTTCCACTTTCTAATAATATCACTTACAGTTGACAGTGGAATATCCAGCTAGGATAACATTTCACGAACCATCTTATTGCGAAGGTGGCATCCTATCACCTTACCACGCTTGAAGTCACTGAGCTCTTCAGAACGAATGTTTGCAAATGGAGACTATATGGCTAGGTGCTTCATTTCATACGTCACTGGCAACAAGTATGATTGAAACACCTCAATTCAATAATTAACTTTTGTCCACATATTGTGTGTGCATAATTATATATATATATATATATATATATATATATATATATACAAGTTAACCCGTGCATAATACTCATGCATTCTAGTCAAATCAAGCTACTTAAGGTGTTAAAAAGGTTCTTGTCATGCATTTGGGCCATAGCCCAGGCCTCAACCACCAACCATTCCCCACTGTCACCCCCGACAACCACCAACCACTCCCAACTGTCACTTCTCCTTTAAGAAATATATATATATATTTTTAAAATCTTTATAAACACTTTTAACATTTAACAAATTAAATTAACAAATTAAAAACATCTTAGTATACCAAATTTCAGCCCTTTCTGAATTTTTTTTTCCACACACACTAAGAATTTAGTAGGTCAGTGTATAAGTCCGCCCAGCAGGTGGCGCTGCAGCTTGGTTTTATTTTTTACACACACAGACAGACTAACACACGCCACTAGACATTATATTATAGATATATATATATATATATATATATATAGATAGATAGATAGATAGATAGATAGATAGATAGATAGATAGATAGATATAGATATTGATCCAAAACTCTTGAAAACCAACATTTTCCTGGAAACTATGTTTTCATCTCTACTTTTTACTTAGCATCCCCTGGTCTAGAAACTTTGGGGTGACCCACACCATGGCCCCAATCATAGGTGATAGCCTGTTAGCTAATCAATGTCAGACTGCTTGATTTTGGTAAAGGGGCAAGAGGGACAAACAAAAGAAAGTGGTCACTCTGCATAAATTAATATCAGCTCCAGCATTGAAAATCACAGGGGCTCTTCGTAGCCACCCATGTTATAACATGTATTATTTGTGTACTTTTTATATTATTATTATTTTGCTGTTAGATAAATTCTGCTCTCTAATCACAGCCGAAGTTCAGGAGCGCACCTGTTGGCTCAGAGATGTCGATCTAGCTGCAGAGGGCCAATGAGAACGCATCTTTCCAATACATCAATCAGTCAGTCAATGCTGCTGTTTCTCCCTGCACAATGACCTTATCAGCTACACACTTAGCATCCTTCTAAGAAAGTAAAATTCTAGAAAGTATGCCACTCTAGGAACTCTATTATTTTTCACCACTGAAATACAGCAATTATAATATTTATGAATAAATATAAGATTAAATGATTATTTGCCATAGATAACAAATTATAAAAATGTGGTATCTATGGGTAGGTATCTACAGGGCTGCCAAGAGGAATTCAGGGCCCTGGTACAACAAATTCATGGGGCCCCCCTTATAGTTGAGTATACTAAAAAAAAAAAAATCGGAGGTGTGGTCATGCAGTTGGGGGCGTGGCAAATGCGCCATTGGGGCGTAGCTAATACATCAAAATCATTAGGCTCTGAATTTACTGTAGCGTCACATGTATCCAAGCACTCCTGGCTTTCAGGACATCTAGCACCACAGTGTAGTATAGAAAAATGCACTGTTTACACAAAGAGTTCAGTTTTGGCCTGCACCTTACATTATGCAGAACACTCACCAAAAATTGGCACTGTCCCTACTAGAATCACAACATTTCACATACTGTCCTGCTCTCTCCTACCTGGTCTTCTCACTTTCACCACCTGTGGCTGCAGGTTTCTTTAGTTGCGGCTTGTCTGGATCCTGGAATGCTGGGGCCCTATTTGGAAAAAAATGGCTACATTTAGATAATTCCAAACAACCCTGGCGTTAAATCAATACCACCCACTATTAATAATTAGGCCTTCCTCCAGCTCCAACACTACAATAATGTGCCCCTTCATCACGCCATGTCTTATGATCACACTGTGCCCTCCATGCTGCTTTTGCCCCCTTCACCTGACTCCCCTTCATCACACTATACTATGCTGCTCCCCCCCCTTTTTCAATCCCACTGTGCCATGCTGCACCCTGTTTTTTTAACCCCACTGTGCCATGCTGCCCCCATCTTTTAACCCCACTGTGCCATGTTGCCCCATCTTTTAACCCCACTGTGCCATGTTGCCCCCGTTTTTTAACCCCTCTGTGCCATGCTGCCCCCCTGTTTTTTAACCCCCCTTTGACATGCTCCCCCCTGTTTTTTAACCCCACTGTGCCATGCTGCCCCATTTTTTAACCCCACTGTGCCATGCCCACCCCCGTTTTTTAACACCACTGTGTCATGCTGCCCCCCATTTTTTAACCCCACTGTGCCATGTCCCCCCATTGTTTAACCCCTCTGTGTCATGCTGACCCCCCCCCACCCCGTTTTTTTAACCGCTCTGTGCCATGCCCCCCCTGTTTTTTAACCCATCTGTGCCATGTCCCCCCATTTTTTAACCCCTTTGTGCCATGCCCCCCCCCTTTTTTTAACCCCTCTGTGTAATGCTGCCCCCACCGTTTTTTAACCCCTCTGTGCCATGCCCCCCCGTTTGTTAACCTCTCTGTGCCATCCCCCCCATTTTATTTTTTAACCCCTCTGTGCCATGCCCCCCTCGTTTTTTAACCCCTTTGTGCCATGCCCCCCACCCTCGTTTTTTATCTCCCCCGTTTTCCTCCCTTTACTTACCTTTTCCTCTTCTTCTCTCTTCTTTCTTGGTCTTCTCTGCTCCTCTCTGCTCCATTCAGTCTAAATGCTGGGCGTGACCAAAAAAAATTAGTTTTGAAAAAAAAAAAAAATTTTTAAATTGTCGGCGCGAGGGCCCAGCCCGGGCCCCCTGGTATGCCCGGGTAATTAGTACCCGCTCTCCCCCCCTCTCGGCGGCCCTGGGTATCTATGAAAGGTATAACTCTTTTCTAGTTCCTTCTTGTGGTTACTAAGATATATGAGCCAGCCAAATGCATATTTAATACCAATTATTTTGATAAGCAGCACTACTTTACAATAAGCAACATTATAACCTACAGCCAGCGGTTTTTATTAGTCTATTATTATTTTTGAGGTTGTTTTTTATGTAAACAATATCACACTGTATATATTATCATTGATGTGTGAAAATACACAGCAAGATCTGAGCTGTGACAAATCCTCTTGTGGGACCCGTCTTCGCACGGTTGTCTTTTTTAGCTTAACTTTTATTAGAAAGCAAATATGAGTCAAAGAAGCAGAAATGTAATTACTTGTCTCACATTGATTCATAATACTCTGTAAAACAAGACCCTGAGAATGTGTTGACTCAAATGTATTTCAGCTTTTATACTGTGTCAAGAGGAAAACAAGTATTGCACAGTAAAATGTATAGGAAGTTATTGATTTGCCACCAAGGTAGGAGGCTGAAGAGAAGACATTAAACTTCCAATGTGACATTAAGCTGTAAAAAATAATAGCCCTATGAAGAGGAAATGCCGTTAGTAAAATGATAATAAAAAGTAAACATTTTAAGCAGCCATTTAATTTATGTCTAACATAAGCGTAAATTATGGACCACTAAATGTTTTTCTTCCTTCATTT
Organism: Mixophyes fleayi; assembly: GCF_038048845.1. Taxonomy (NCBI): domain Eukaryota; kingdom Metazoa; phylum Chordata; class Amphibia; order Anura; family Limnodynastidae; genus Mixophyes; species Mixophyes fleayi. The sequence continues at coordinate 84,335,761 of NC_134402.1, forward strand.
TATGCATTAAAGAGGTTTACTGTTTTTCTTGAGAGAGATTGAGAACTTTGATGCCATTTTTCTTGAGCATATAATGTTAATGATTGTGATAAATTGCTCTCAAGGGGGCCATTATCCTGCCCGCCCAAGCAGAGACTTGGTGCTACTTCAGCATGTGGAAAACTGACAAACAAAGGTTAGTCAAAAAACAGACAATAGACTTCTCTCAGTTACACCGAGGCTGTATACTGCTTTTCCATGGTGATAACGAGAATGTCAGAACTCTTCGCCTGTTTTCCCCTAACAATATTATTGTAAATGCAAAGCAATCAATTCTATGTAAATTCCCTTCTAAAAAAGATCTGAAACACTAAACTGTCTGTAATGCCTAATTTTAATAGTTTGTCAAAGACAAATATGTTTATGGAATTAGTCTATTCAAATACTAGTAACAGTCACCTAGACACACTGTGCTGTGTGAATTTATACTTTTAAGAATAAAACATTGAGGATAAATTAACTTTAGTGATTTTTAAGGGGTTAAATGTAACATATATTCTAAGTCAAATCATTTGCTAGATATACTTAATGGTAGAGTGTAGCAAGCACTTACCGTCCCTGTAGCTTCTCCATTTTTAGTAGGACAGGTATGTTAATATGGAGCGCTACGCTCCCGCTCCCATCTTGGCAGTGGTGTCTCCTATGATTTAGTGAAGACAGGAAGTGGGGCAGCCTCCTGTCGTCCGCAGTGCTCTACTGAGCATGTACAGACAGGAAGTTCAGCTCTCAGCAGGTTCTTCCAGTGACAGTTGGTGATAATTTTGTGACTCAGCATTAGGGACGCGGATTAGTTCTTAGTATGCCATTCCACCTGAATATGGAAAATCAACAGGAAAGGGCTAGGTATAACTCTTTTAGAGATCAATCTATTAGAGGGGATTCAATCTTACTTGTGTGCATGTAAGATTGAAGTGTACTGGGTAAATGGTTTGGCAAAAATAAAATATATACAATCAATTTTTTACTTTACTCGATTCTTTTGATTATTTGTAAATTGCTATGCAGATCTACATCAAATTATATAGATTGATGGAGTAAACTATATCATGCAAGGACAAGCCCAGATTCCAAAATTCCTTAGAAGCAAACTACAACAGGTGTATGAGACTCTATACCTTACCCATTGGGCTCTGGCTAAAGTATTTTTTTCTTTATCTATGCAAGTGTATTTAAAAGAAAAAACATGAATAATATTGGCTATTATGTCACCAGGCATAGTTAGATGTACACACAGTACAGTCTCTCATTATCATGTATTGCAATTTTCCATTTCAATTCAGCACATTGACTATTTTGTAATATAACTGAGGAAATTGATAGACACAAGATTCAGTAAGCAAGTTAGATCTAGGGTAGCCAAAAGTAGGAAAAATGAGCCATGACATTGATATGGTTCCTATGAGCAAAATAGTTGTTGTACAATTAGAAAAATGTTTAAATGGTGCAGTGTTTACAACTCTAATCTACTAACATTTAAAGCAGCAATCCCACATAGACTTTTCTTTCTTTTCAATAGGAAGTACTTTTTAAGCATGTATCTGATTTCATTTTTCTTAACTATTGTTAACTTACAAATTGTGATCTCCTTTTCAAAAGCTCTCTGCTTGCAAACAAAAATTGCTGCCAGACACAGTGAGTCTGTTACACAATCACATGCTCCAAGCTTTCAGTAAATCATTGCAGAGGGGTTGAAGGAGGATGTAACAATGTAGACATGGTGTTCCCAGCCTCTTTTCTTGCTACCATGTGTCATGTAACTGTGGTTGCCATGGTAGACCTACATCTTTAATAGCAGCCTGAAGGAAAAAACAAGGACAAATGGTAAATACTAGCATTCTACTTATAGTTATTTATGTTCAAAGCACATCTGATTTGTTTCATGGATTGCTGCTTTAATTGAATATTTTAACGTTCCAGATTTGTTCATTTATAATGAAATTGCAATAAGTCCCTATTGAGAATCTGCAGTCTAGAAAGCGTACACAATGCACCAAACCATCAACAAGTCAAACTAGTCAGTTGCAGGAAAGCAATCAAGTAACAGAGAGTGATTGTGCTCAACTGAATATAGTTAATCAAAAAGGTAAGAATAACTATTGTACATTGACTGGGTTCTGTGAACTGAAAGCTAATAAATTGACCATATTTTGCAGGACAACATTTTTATGCTGTGTCACAAAAGATGGATTCCTAAAGCCTTCAAACCTACAACTTGACTGTATTTTTACTTAGATAGGGACAGTTGTTCAAAAGTCTTTCCTATGTTTTCCATTTCAACGGTATACGGCTAGAGGCTGATTTTAGTGTTTCTGTGACAGCGCAGGCTGATGAAACTTCCCGTTGCAGCTTTACAAAGAATAAACCAAAATGCACCATAGCTTTGTTTAATTGTGTACATTAAATGTAATTGTAGATAAAGCCAAAGACCCCCATTTGAGTCTTATACTGGACTGATATTGTGTTTAACTGTCACTGTAGTCTTAATTTCCTGAGGAGTCAAGTAATGGACTATGGGGACACCCCCATGTAAAAGAAGTTGGTTCTGAAACAAAATCTAAGCATATGTTTGTGTGGAAATCATTTCAGAATTACAAGGTCACAAAATGACAGAGAATGAACCTATCGAAATCAATAGGATTCTTATCAAGCATATTGAAAAATGTGATCAGAAGACGACTGATATCAACCAGTGTGGGATTATCTTCTGACCACATTAAGAGGACATAATAAAGACAAAAACCATCTGGCTCACTCAAGAGACCAATGGACAAATCTCTTCTGATTTCACCACCAAATTATCATCAAACTGAACAATTATCATGTTGCTTGGCTCTCGCGCCTAGAGGTAGGATCACTCATGTATTGCCACTTTAAGCCAAATGGAGGTGACAATAAAACAGTGTTCCTTAAGATGACTTACAGAAATTTATAATATACTTAAAAGAGCTTCAGCTATAGGGTGAGTGGGTGTGAAGAAATATTAATTTATTTGTGGTTGCCAATTTATTTGTTGATGAGGACTATTTAATTATTTAGTGGGGCAGCACAGTGGCTAAGTGGTTAGCACTTCTACCTTACAGCACTGGGGTCATGAGTTCACTTCCCGAACATGGCCTTTTCTGTGTGGAGTTTGTATGTTCTCACCGTGTTTGCGTGGGTTTCCTCCGGGTGCTCCAGTTTTCTCTCACACTCCTAAAACATACTGGTAGGTTAATTGGCTGCTAACAAATTGACCCTAGTTTGTGTGTGTTAGGGAATTTAGACTGTAAGCTCCAATGGGGCAGGGACTGATGTGAGTGAGTTCTCTGTACAGCGCTGCGGAATTAGTGGCGCTATATAAATAAATGGTGATGATGATGATAGTGGGTCATAGTAATGAGTATTTAAGGTGGTATGATGGAATTATTTAGTTAAGGCTACATGATTTGGGGGCTATTAATTTAATGTGGGGCTGAGTGCAGGGAGAAGTAGGGCTGTTTTTTAATTGTGAATACCAATTATTTAATATTGGAGGGATTTGGAGGAATTTGAGGTAGACATAGTTTTAATTATTGAATGGGAATACTAATTATTTAATACTGAGACTGTTTTGGGGGAAATAGGTGTATTTATTAAATGTGAATGCTATTCATTTAATGTTAGCACTGGTTATAGGTAAGGAGGCCTAATTATTAAACATGGTTGCTATTGATTTAACATTGGGGCTAGTTGGAGGGAGGGAGGCCTAAATGGTACACTCACTGCTAGACTTTGCATATTTTATGTACCTATCCCTTTTTATCAAGCAGGGCCCCACCATTCCAGTATTCAGAAAAGCAGCAATGGAGCTTAGAACGTGGGCAACAGCAGGTCGTGATAGCCTCAAGAACAGGTAGGAGAGATCAGCACAGTACGCTAACTGTCCTGATTCTGGTGGGGTAGTTCCAATTTTGTGTGACTGTCCCGTTCAGTCAGGATTTTGTCCTGACTGCAAGGATAGCTTGTATATTATAGGTCTGTTAATGTGGTGACGCAAGCGAAAGTATACGTATATGTTACTACAACACAAGTCAAATGGCCAATAATAACATTGAAATCAAGTCATTTTTAGACAGTTTGGTAAACGTGATCAGTCTGCATTGCAGAACCTAGACAGTGAAAGAGATGCAGGAGCACAACATATATAATAAACTGCTTACCAATATGTGTGGCCAAATCGAATACTGACCTTGTTTCTCTGTGCTTGGCTTGAATGGCAGGTTCAGCATGTATGTTGCCAGCATTAGAGTAGAGGTTTAGCTTAATTGCTTTGTTTTGGTTTTTACAGTGAGGGGTCTGATATTTAAAGAGAGCTCAACATAATATTTAGCGTAGGTCACAGCTAGTGAAGAGGTAAAATACATCCCCACTGGCTTATCATTGATTTAGCAGTTGTAGAAGGTTGGACCAGTACTTAAATCCTAGCTAGGAAGTCTGCAATGGCCTCCTGCATAGTCTGCTTTATACAACTAGGCAATATGTAACTGTGCTACTGTTAAAGTACTGTAAGTCAAGGATTGACAGAGACTTGGTTAGTGGCAGTATTTTAGTTATTCCTACTCTTGAACCTGATAAGAGGATTCACTCAATGCTGGGTGGGGAGACTTCCCACAACAGCTTAAAAGCTCCAAGATTTCTCCAGACATTGCATGTGGTGGTACAGAAGCATCTGGAATAGAAGGACACTTAAACAGCACAAATGCAGATCCCTAAATCTTGAATTAAAAGGTGCAAGACCTCTTCTTGCAAATAAATTTTATTGCACGGAGCAATATATAAATAATTCCAAGTGCACATACAAGCCTATTTACCCCAACAAGTGTTGTGTTGGCTCCTGAGTGCTCTCACACTCACTTGGCTGTTCATGGTAGAATATCGTATTCCTTTTTTTGGACCATACATGGATTGAGATCTGCTATCTGGAAACCCATTTTCCAGAAAGTGTAAACCATTAGAAAGAAGAAAATGTGAATAATCGATGCTGCTCAGTGATAAAGTCATACACAAAGATATGACCACTAAGTGTCTTGGTCTACGGTCACTGGGAGGAGCAGTGATAACGTATATGAGTAGGGACCTTCTAGTGGTAATTTAATATATAGTATTTTAACCCCAGTTCTCCAAATTACAGAAAATTCCATACCTGGATAATGTTAACACCTGTACAAAGAAATACTACTTTAAATTTGCTCACTTTTAGGTAAGGGTGTGCACCGGCCACTTTTGGTGTTTTGGGTTTTGGGTTCTGATTAGCTTGAAGTTTTGGGTTCTGATTTGTTTTGCCAAAACACCCCACGAAAGGTTTTGGTTCTGATTATGGGTTTTGGGTTCTGATTATTTTTTAAAATCCATATTTTTGGTTTTGTTTCATTCCTACACTATTATTAACCTCAATAACATTCATTTCCAGTCTATTCTGAACACCTCACACCTCACAATATTGTTTTTAGGCCAAAAGGTTGCACCAAGGTAGCTGGATGACTAAGCTAAGCGACACAAGTGGGAGGCACAAACACGTGGCCCAACACGTGGCAGGATCAGTGGACTTAAACAGCAGTACCACTGGACTTATACGGCAGGATCAGTGCCTTGCTTGCAGTCTCCTAGGTAACGCAAATAATCTGTACAAATATGCACACAGGGGCATGGCCAGTAAAATATGGAACACATACTTTATGGATAACCAATGTCACTACACTTCATTGCGAGAAGCTAACCAAATAGTTTTCTCCATACAAGATGCTCCCAACTATTCACTGAAATACCTAGCTTTTATCACCACGTAAATGAACTCAGCAGTCAGATCCATAACAAAGTGTGATAAACCAAATGGGTTGCATATAAGAGATATAGAGTTGATATATAATATAGCAACCCTAGATTGCATAAATTGCAGAGACCAGTTAATGCTGATGGAGAAAAGCCTCAGTGATTAATATACATATCTATGATCCACTAGGAGGAAGAACTGCAATAATACTTGTGTAAAGTTATTGCCTGAATGAAAAGAATATCCATCATAATATCCTCCTAATGATTAAGAGCAGATACAATGTATCTCACATTAACAGCCCGAAGGATTCTATCCAAATATCCTTAAATAATGCTAACCTGCATCGGGCTGATAGAGCCTATAATTAACGCGCCGATAGATAGCAGAACTGATCTGCAGGAATCGCAGGGATTTGTGATAAATGCCCTGCCTAGAATGAAACTGGGGAGAGATTCCTGCTGTAAATCTAATCAATTTATGCAAGGAGGACAAGTGAGACAAAACGCCAACGCGCGTTTCGCTCAGTAGCTTTGTCAAGGCGATAATAAAGTGTGTCATCACACAAGTCAGGTTCGGGATAGACTCATCACAGTTCAGGTAAATTTAAGTTTGACATTTGCTATAAAACAAACACAGAAATAGTCAATTAGTATGTTTTTGGACATTGGGAGGAAACCAGAGGACCCAAAGAAAACCCTCACAACTCATTAGGAGAACATACAAACTCCACATAGATATTGCCAGGGTTGGAATCTCAAACCCATATGACCCTAGCACTGTGAGGAAGCAATGCTAACTACTGTGCCACTGTGCTGTCAAAATTTTTACAAATTGTTTAGGAATGTTTATAGAGTCACAGTTGAGTAAAAAGTAATAGAAAGACTGTAAACTGTTTTGGGTTTGGGTTTTGACATGCACCTAAGAAATAGAAAATCGAGGTATAAACACTAATATGAATATTTACAAAGAAGATAAGTTTTTCTTTAATTATTTTATACTATGAAACAGTCCCAGTTTAAATGGAAATGGCCAAGTGGAAAAGGATTGGGGTTGCCTTAAAACCTAACTCTCATGACAGCTGCTTCTGCTTTGGCTGTAAATACTGACTCATTCTCGCCCCCAGGTAACTTTCTTCCACAGCTCCACTAAAAAAGCCAACCTCCCTCTTCCCTGATCTGAGCCCGACTGAAGATGCCGGGCGTGAGTGGGGAATTTATGCGATCCGAGTCTCGCGAGATCCGACGCGAGACTTGGACGTCAGAGCCTCTGTTTCGGTTTTCTTTGCCGCCGGAAATACCCGAACAGTGTTTGGATCCCGTCGGATCCGCACTGTTCGGGTGGGCTCGGATTAGCGGAATCCGAGCCCGCTCATCCTTACTTTTAGGCTGGTGCTTTTAAGCTGGGGAAACACAGTTGTATTTGTAATCCAATCACTAAAGCAGCTCAGACCTTGGATAGACCTTGACAAAATGTTAATAGAATTACAAAACAGCTGTTGGTATTGAGTTCTCTGCTCTATTGTGTTGACCCCTGGCCTGCACAATTACCTCAGAGACCAGTAATACCATCACTTACCTGGTACCTGCTTTTATTGGATCATTTACTACTCTCTTTGTGAAATAAAGACCTGTCTGAGAAGTAATGCTGCTTTGTGCCGCAGCTGTTTTTCTTCGGAGATCAATTCATAACACTATACACTGCAAGATTGGACACAACCCGACTTGACTGGAATGGCCCAATAGATCAGGATGTATTATCGGAGATGAAAGTAGAATTCAGATTACTGGATAGCTAAGAATACAGGATTTTGTAGCAGAGCTTGAGGAAAACAACTTCTCCTTGACAGTCCTTTAAAATCATCATCATCATCATCATCATTTATTTATATAGCGCCACTAATTCCGCAGCGCTGTACAGAGAACCCATTCACATCAGTCGTTGCCCCACTGGAGCTTACAGTCTAAATTCCCTAATATAGACACACAGACAGACAGACAGAGAGGGAGACAGACAGACAGAGAGGGAGACACTAGTGTCAATTTTGATAGCAGCCAATTAACCTACCTGTATATTTTTGACTTGTGGGAGGAAACCGGAGCACCCGGAGGAAACCCACGCAAACACAGGGAGAATATACAAAAAAAAACCAAAAAACATATAAGTTCTGAGCATTAAAAGGGAAAAAAGTCAAGTTCAAATATGTTGCAATGAGATTGCCTCAGGATCCATGGTTCAACTAAACATAGATTCAGGGGTTGAATACACATAGATAATTACACTCTGAACCAAACAGAAGAAGACCAATTGTGGAATTTATTTGTAGAGGAAAGCTTTGATTTTGAGGGAAGATTTGATGTCATCTCATGCATGCCAACTTTCAAAACTTCATGTGAAGTCATGTGACAGGGGGTAGGGGAGGGTATGGTGACATTGTCGCATCACCATAGCCCCGCCCCCCACTGTAAAATGCTGAAATTCACGCCATTGAATAGCCCAACCCCTCCATTCAATGCTGTGAATTTCGACGAATCCGGGAGGTTTGTCTAATCTTTCGGGACTCCGGGAGTACTCCCCGAAATTCGGGAGCCTATCATCATCATCATCACTATTTATTTATATAGTGCCACTGATTCCGCAGCCTAGTCATCTTCATGCTTGTCCAAATATAGGGTTTTTAGATAGCTTCCATTTAGGAATTGTAGGTGCAATCCTGCAAATGACAATGTTATTTGCCTTTCAAATGTTTCATGCAGAGTGCAGAACATACACTGTGGCATTTAGAGCACAGAAAGCGGGTGTGGTGTCAAAATAAGATAACATGCACCAGAACCGTAACGTAGAATTTTAGTGCCTGGGGCGAGAAAGAATAATGTCACCCTCCTAGCCCTTAATGTTAACCAAATGAACCAAAAATATTCATAAACTGCGCCCCCCCCCTTCAGTGTTGCGCCCTGGGCGGTCGCCCCTATCGCACAGCCCTAGTTACGGCCTTGACATGCACTCCAGTTTAGGAGCAGTCAAAAGGTTAAAAAAAAAATTGTGTTTGGTATGTCTGCGCTGACAAATCAGGAGCTGCCCTTTACTTTCCAGCACACAATCCACTATAATGTGCCCTACCAGTTCTGTAAAATGATGGAAGTAGAGATGGCGCTCCCAAATATGAAACTATCTGGGATCTTCTTTACATACACAATATAGTACACGCACAATAAGTTCCAATCAGATAATGCCACAAGTAGTACAAAAGACTGAATATTCGTGTGACAACAGTGTCTACATAAACAGCGAAGGTCCAGAGTCCAACAGGGATCATATGTAGAATTCCAAAGATCTCCTCCCAGGATATATGTATATAAAATCAAAGCAGAAAATATATCATAGCGGAACATGTATGCTGAATGGCTAATTTCCACAAAAATTCCCAATTATTCAGGTGTATATTTAACTATAAATCAATATCATGTGTTTAATTTCCACTCCCTTTTGAGTGTACACTTATAAGATATAGGTTGCAAGTCAGCTTTGCACACAAATCATGTATCCTTCTTCTTAAAAAGGCCTGACAGGTTCCCTAACACAGTCCTCTTATTACATGTGCAAGAAAGAGAAATGTCGCCAATAGTGTATTATCTTAAGACCGTTTATTATAATGATACGTATACACAGTAAGTATATCATCAAAGGTGGCACCATTACTAATTAAGATCATCAAAGTGGGCACTATAATTAATTACAATCATCAAAGGGGGCATATATATTAATTGTGATAATCAAGGGGGCACTATTATTAATTAAAATCATCAAGGGGGTTCTATTATTACCTAGTTACAATCATCTATGGGGCACTATTACTAATTAAGATCATCGTGTAGGCACTATTTTTAAATACGATAATCAAGGAACGCACTATTTTAAGTTATGATCATCAAGGGGGCACTATTATTAATTAGTAACATCACATAGGCACTATTATTATGCTTGCAGTGAATGTTGGGCGTGACATCACGTCCAACTTTCACTGCGAGCACAGCACGAAAGAGGGGACCAGGGAGGGAGCCGGATCGCCAGCTGACGCGACCGCAAGGTAAGTATTTTCTTTGCAGGATTTTTTTTTTTCAGCGCTACCTCGGACGGGCCCCCTTTACCCGCAGGGCCCCCGGGCACCTGCCCATTGTGCCCAATGGAAGAGACGGCCCTGATGTAAGTGTGTCCAGACATCAGCTGACCACACTGATTAGACCTCACATGATCCACCATCCAGTTTGGCCACAGCCACCCATATCATATGTTTTCCTATATGAATATTTGTTTTACCTGTTTTATTTACTTTGTGTAGATTTACATGTAAAAACAAACATCATGCTCAAAATATTTGAGCCATTGGAACAGCCTTAAACACCAGTACATTTATTTATTTATTTTTACAATTAAAACACCTTTGGTGGTTTTATTTAACCATATTATGTGTGTTTTGTATTGTTTGTTTAACATATTTTCATGAAAACCTACAAAAATACTTAAGATTATTTACGATCATTACATTTAGGGGCAACCTTGCATTAAAGTATAGCAACCAATCAGTAATCAGTTTTATGTTTTTTAGACAGTAAAAGCAAATATGTTATTGGTTGTTATGGTTTAGATCAAATTTATACCTAAATACTATGCTAGTCAACTCCCTCATTGTGAACTTAGATGTATAGCATAAAGTCTGTAGCTTTATGGATCCTCAGATGACCTTTAATCTGCTTATGGAAGGCTTTGGTACCACACAAAACTTCATTTTGTTGTAGGACCATTAGTATTCAAACCAGGATTCATATTGTTGATCCCTCCAGCTTTGTTATTTTTCCATATGAAGAATTTACATCTCTGTGTGGTGGGAGATGGTCTGTGATTAAAGTACCAAGATGCGTGAGGCAGACACTGAGCATCTGTGCACTGGTCTAGCTGCATAGCTGATTAACAACAAGAAATCAACTTAATTGGATCTGAACATTCTGATGGGGGTCTTCAGTTATATATTGGCCATAGGGATTTGTGTGCCCCTATTTAATTAAATTAAACCACAGGGTGTAACTCAAAAGTTCATGTTAAATGCAGAGAAAAGTGAATTTATCCTCAAGAATTACTTTTAAAAAAAGGCAATTGCTTGCCAATGTAACCCAATATAATAAATAAGTAAATACATATGAAATGTGAGACATAGAAAATGTACACATCTGGCAATTATTATTTATATATATATATATATATATATATATATATATATATATATATATATAATTATTATTTTGCCAGACGTTTCAAAGTCAACAAAAAATGTTGACATCAGCTGTAATGGGGTAGTATTGACAAAATAGGCACTTTAGATCAATAGAATACAAATCTAAATATATTTTCTGACCAAGAACAACTAGTTCACACACTTTACTAAATTAAACCATCTGTGAGAGAAGCTCCATAACATAAAAAAATTCTGACTAAATATCAACGAAACATACACATAATAGATAACTGTATTTCTCTTACAGGATATATACTGTATGGACAAAAGTATTTGGCCACACCTGTTAATTATTGAATTGAGGTGTTTTAATCAGACTCGTTGCCAGAGGTGTATAAAATCAAGCACCCAGCCATGCAGTCTCCATTTGCAAACATTTGTGATACAAAATGGGTCGTTCTGAAGAGCTCAGTGACTTCAAGCGTGGTACTATGATAGGATGCCACCTTTGTAATAAGACATTTCATGAAATTTCATCCTTGCTGGATATTCCACGGTCAACTGTAAGTGATATTATTAGGAAGTGAAAGCATTTAGGAACAACAGCAACTCAGCCACGAAGTGGAAGACCACTTAAAATTACAGAGCGAAGTCAACAACTGCTAAGGCGCATGGTGTGTAAAAGTCACCAACACTCTGCTGATTCCATAGCTGAAGAGTTCTGAACTTCCACTGGCATTAATGTAAGCACAAAAACTCTGCAGCAGGGGCATAATTGAATGGGTTTTCATGGCCGAGCAGCTGCATGCAAGCCTCACATCACCAAGACCAATGCCAAGCGTCGGATGGAGTGGTATAAAGCACACCGACACTGGACTGTGGAGCAGTGGAAACATGTTCTGTGGAGTGATGAAGCACACTTCTTAGTTTGGCAATCAGATGGGAGACTCTGGGTTTGGCAGATGCTGGGAGAATGTTAGCTGCCTTACTGCATTGTGCCAACTGTGAAGTTTGGTGGAGGAGGGATAATGATATGGGGCTGTTTTTCAGGGTTTGGGCTAGGCCCTTTACCTCCAGTGAAGGTTAATCTTAATGCTTCAGCATACCAAGTCATTTTAGACAATGCTGTGCTTCCAACTTTGTGGCAACAGTTTGGGGAAGGCCCTTTTCTATTCCAGTATGACTGTGCCCCAGTGCACAAACTAAGGACTACAAAAACATGGTTTGATGAGTTTGGTGTGGAAGAGCTTGACTGGCCCGCACAGAGCCCTGACCTCAACCCCATCGACACCTTTGGGATGAACTGGAACAGAGATTGCAAGCCAGGCCTTCTCGTTCAACAACATTGCCCAACCTCATAAATGCTCTACAGAATGAACGGGCACAAATTCCCAGAAACACTCCAACATCTTGTAGGAAGCCTTTCAAAAAGAGTGAAGCTGTTATCGCCGAAAAAGGGGGACCAACTCCATATTAAAGTATATGTATTTGAATACATTGTCATTACAGTCCCTGTTGGTGTAATGGTCAAATGTCTGAACACTTTTGTCTGCCCCATCATCACAGTAATCCCTCTACGTCACACTGCTGCCCCTTTTATTACACTGCTTCCCCTTCATCGCACTGTTCCCTCATTCATAACACTACTACCTCCTTCATCACACTGTGCCCCTCATCACACTGTCCCCCCTCATTACTGTGCACTTTATTACATTCTCCCACTCATTACTGTGCCCCTCATTACATTCTCCCACTCATTACTGTGCCCATCATTACATTGTCCCACTCAATGTAATGAGGGGCACAGTAATAATGGGGACAATTGAGGGGTACGGTAATGAGGGGGACAATGCAATGAGGGGCACAGTAATGGGGGGGCACTGTCCCAACTAAGGTTGGTGAGTAAGGTATAATGGTTCTAATGTTTATTCTTTATGGTCAATAATCTTCAGAATGTAAATGTATGATTGTTCTGCACATTGGAAACAGAAGCCAGAACATTTTTAAATAATGTGCTTTTTTTTAGTAATGTGTTTTTTTTAAATATTTTTATGATGAAATTGTTTTGCACAAGAAAAATATATTAATATCAAACCTTTCAAGTTTTTCTACACACAGGGTGCTCGCTAAAGTAGTCAGCACCTGCAGTCGCAAGCCAGGAGGATGATGACTCCTTAGAAGGTAAATCCACCCCTGTAACTGCTTTTGTCCTGATAGGTTATTAATGGTTTTTTTGTTTCATTTTGTAAGGAACCTCACAAAGCGCAAGGGAGGCCAATGTGGACACACCACAACCAGAGGCACCAGAAGTTCAAACTGAGGAGTATATCACCTTAGAAATGGTGTCTACCTTCCCGGAACTTGAAGAGTCTGTGGAGGCTGCACCAAACATCCAGTCCACCAACTTCCACATGCAGCCAAACTGATTTGGCTAAATCCATTCAGCATTTTAGTAGGGTACAAGAATATTTGATGGCATTCCACCAGAACTCCCTGAGAGTTATTCAGCGACAGTTATCATGTTAGCGAAATCTGTAAGACACCCAACAATGGATGTCTACCTCCATGGAAAGGATCAATTCAAGTCTTATCCAATTGAACACAGGACTAACCAATCTAACTGGGGCTGTTCAAGAATTTTGCAGGAATTTAGAGACTTTGTGAGGGCAATTATTGGCACAGCTACCAGTCTCCTCATCACCAGTTGTTAGCACCCTAAGCACTACCCCAAGGCCATCATTGTCCGCTACTCCAATGTGTAGCAGTGGCCGAATCAGTGGTGTAAGACGGGCCTCCACAAGCCGGCCAAAGACACCGGAGCCCACAGCCCAAAAAAATAAAATAAAGACTTTAAAGTTTTTGGTTATGCATTTGTGGCAAAGTGCCTTTTTTCTTTCTGCAAATCAGACAAGTGTCATTGTGCAGTTTGTGTTGTTTATGTTGTTTGAACTTTAGGTAGAAAAGATATTGTTTCTTTATGCACATTGCTATTAGCAAAGTTGATTGTCCTTAAGATGTTTAGATGAGCAATCTGGGTAAACTTGTTATATTGTTTTTATGTTCCAGTGATGCTTAAATGGTTATTTCAAAACACATACAGTTACTCTTAAAATGATGTTAATGGGTTTTCCATAATAGCCCTGTATTTATGATGTTGTTAATGATGTTGATTGTACAAGCATAGATAAAAATAAAAAACAAGGTTACTAGTAATTACTAAACAATTACACTTACTGAAAACCATACTCACCTGAAAAATAAGTCTGGATGATCCTTTCTCTGACCTGCCTCCCCCCTCTGTATTATCCACATCAGCTGCTGGAATGAACTCACCTGCTTTGTCACTGTCTACTGCTGGTGTTAGGGGTTTACTTTGGTTTAGAGCCAAATTATGCAGCAGACAGCACGACAACACAATATCAGTCACATTATCTGGGTATAGAGAAGCACACCACCAGATGTAACAAGGCACCTGAATGTGGACTTCTAAAGGCCAAAGTTCCATTCTATCACCCTCCAGTGACTATGTGACACTCATTATATCTGTGTTGGGCAGGAGACTGTGGAGTGAACAGAGGTGTCATAAACCAGGATTGACACCCATATCCTGAGTCACCTAGAATGAAACATAAATACATTTAGATGATTGAAACACCACATAAAAACACCAAACACAAAAAAAAAAGCCTAAGAGGATCCTGGTGCTGGGGATGTTCCCTTCTCCTTGTGCTGACTCCAAAATCTGATGTTGCTCCAAAACACAGAACAACAAATTTCCTATCAACTCCATTTTCAACCATTTTAATGGGCATTTGGGCCCCTTTTTATAGTCCTCATTAGCCTGCATAGACCAATGGCTGATGTGTTTGCTAATCACTCCTATACAAAGCAGCGTTTTGTAGTGTCACAAGTATGTACTTTAAATGGTTTCCCCATCTGCAAATACTAAGTGTTGCCGCATCATTTAAAAAAACGTATTGCCCCAATGTTAATTAAATAGTAAGCCAATACAATAAAAAAAACAACAAAAACAATACATATAATTATTCTAGAGATTAATGTCACAAATTTATTATTAAAATAAATGATACCACATAAGATGATTAATAATCATTTTTGTCCCTCAAAACCATAAATCATGATTATGTTAAACTTGTATTGTGCCTCCTGTTATATCAACATTGACCAGCAGTGTAAAAGTGATGTTTTTGCTAATCTCACCTGTCCAAACAGTGTACTGATTCTGGCGATTTTCACATCAATCTTGTGCGAGTTTGCAAAATCGCAAATTCATACATATGGTGACTTGTATTGCATTGCTATAGTGGCTAAACGTTAGCAGTGCGATTTGTAGCGATTTTTGGAATAGCGATTTTGAAAAATACACTTTCCTGGAGATTTTGCATCAGCTTGCACTTTAATACAATATATATAATACATCAGCGAGTTTAACCTCGCCCGAGAAAATCACTGAAAATGCCAAATTGCAGCTTGATACATTTACTCTCTGGTCTCTAGCAGTGGAACCTGTCATTATGTGATTCCTTTTTCCCCTTGAGAAACATTATCATGTATTTATTCTTTCTGAACATGTGACCATGTGACCAATGGAGGTGCAGGTGCAGATTTGCCTTTAATGTCATTGACTTGAAATGCGATAATAGTACACTGCGGTAATCTGTACTTGTGAACTGCTGCTAGTGCATTCCATTGAAAGACTGCAGCGATTTATATTGTTTGCTTTGTCTACTACTCTCTCTCTTTTTGGTCCAGTTTCTCCATCCCGCTTTCATTTTAGATTGGTTTCCAAAAAGTCCTTTTGTTTCCTACATTTAATCCAGCAACCACCCTGTATGATTATATGATGGAATTCTATAACATGATCTGTTTTGTACGGTAATTTGTATCTACAGATGAGCTGTTCTACATTTAGCTGAGGAATTTCACCAAGATCCAAAATGCATCCTTTTCATTGCACAAATCCTTTTTCATCAGCTCTGGTCCAGTGGTGTTATTATTTTCTTCTGAATGTATCAAGTGACCAGATTAGCTTGGAAAGTGAGTCATTTTGTTTATTGTAGTCACAATATAAATTCATGATGTGATTACAGCAAGGGTAAGGCTTAGGTACACACTG
Source organism: Mixophyes fleayi (assembly GCF_038048845.1). Classification (NCBI taxonomy): domain Eukaryota; kingdom Metazoa; phylum Chordata; class Amphibia; order Anura; family Limnodynastidae; genus Mixophyes; species Mixophyes fleayi. Next base: position 84,351,955 of record NC_134402.1, read on the forward strand.
AAGAATTTTCAGTCCATCGTGTTATCTCAAACGATTGTACCTATGACTGAAGGTCTGATCAGTCTGGTGATTCATGCGTACACACTGACATGATTTACCTTCAGATCTGCGATCCTCATCTGGTCCTTCATCTGGTCCTTTACTCTTCAGAGTATGACAACACAATATTCATTCATTATTGTCACATTGTCAAACTGATTGAAACTCCTTGTTATTGCTATCCACACGTCCTAACGAATTTTGTTAGCTTCTGTGAATCTAAAATGAAACATTCTGTCTCAGAACAACAAATGACTTATTCCTTCTACAGCACTCTCTACATTTATTCACCGGGACATTCATCGCTAGCATCGGCTGAAAAGAACACGACTATGTAAACTCTATGGAGATCAGGAGCATGAGAGCATACACACTACATGATCGGTCGGTGGTTGGTCGGAAAATATTAAACAGTATGACCCACCAAATGAAACGATGATCGGTACTTTGGGACGACGTTAGATCATTGTATCACTATACACACTCACACGATATCTGACCAAACGTTCGGATGTCGGCTGATTGGAGGTTTTTCGTGGCTATCATTGGGCCAGTGTTTACCTAGCCTAAGGCCTTTTTATTCTGTCAACAGGCTAGCAATAATTGTAATCAAGAATCTAAGGGGTTCTTAAATAAATTATGGAGTGTCTAGATTTGTGAAGGTTTTTGTTTAGACCTGAATCATTTATCTATTGCATGCTAATCGGGAAATGTATCTCAGTGTAATAATGCTGGTCTACACTAGGTGGAGACAAACATCACCTTTCAAGTTCAGGGCTGCTCCAGAAAAATATCAAATGCTGTAAGACAGGCTTGTCCAACCTGCGGCCCTCCAGATGTTGTGAAACTACAAGTCCCAGCATGCTTTGCCAGTAGACAACCAGTTGATAGCTGGAAGGGCATGCTGGGACTTGTAGTTTCACAACATCTGGAGGGCCGCAGGTTGGACAGGCCTGCTGTAAGAGGTAGAATTGTATTTGAGTACATTAATAAGATGTTCTACTATGTTTAAAGTGCAGATTGCATATTGAGTGCTTATCTTCTGCTGTGATGTCATGTGCCCTCTGCTCCAGATTTTACACCACTGCACATGTATCTGCATGCCACACTTTGCATCAAATGGTGGTGAAATCAGGGAAAGCAAGGACATTACTATGAAAACTAATCTAATCCCAATTATGTGCTAGTCAGTATACTGACATTACAAAAAAAAAAACATTTTGATATGTATTTAAAATATTGAATGTGCTAAAATTAATGGAGATAGGACAATATAGAAAGTGTTCCCTGATTTACAAGTTGTTACAGAGCTTTTTCAACCGTACAAAAGGATCATATTTTAACACCATCTTGGCGTTGGCATTGTGAAATGCTTTCAATGGCAGAATGCCGTGTGCTCAATCTAGACACATCAGATGGAGCAAACGCATAATCCTGCACATGTAAACCTAAGTATGGAAGATTAGAGAAACCGAAGCCATGACGCGTGAGCTAAAGAACGTCCTGAGATTTCCTGCCATGTAATAGTATGCATACATCATACAGTACCTAGAAATAAAGCAGGAAAGGTTTAAATTAATGAAAAACAAAACACTCATACTGAAGTATAATGTGCACTGACCAATCTCTTCACCTTTGCACACAGTTTGTGATAGAAGTGCAGCAACAACTGTGCTAAAGGGATGGGGGAGATTAACCATTTCATTGCACTGAACATAATTGCTAACTGTGCACAAAACAAGAGCGACTGTGGACAGGGAAGGTTATTTTACTTCTGCCTTAACCCATTTTCATGCATTGTTTTTCACCAGTGCTTTTTGATTGAGTGTTCCCTAAATTAACTCTTTACATCATATGTGAGTATTATAACTTATAAGTTATTTGAGGCCTCCAGCTCTTCCTCTTAATGCCCCCCGCTGCCTCCATCCAGTTTATAGGGGTAGATTGATCAAATTTTATAAAAGGCAAAAGTGGATGTGTTGCCCACAGCAACCAATCAGATATCAGATATCATTTTCTAGAATGTACTACATAAATAATAGTTAGAATCTGATTGGTATCTGCAATGTCTTCTCTTTTCCTTTTTAGAAGGTGTGAAAAATCCTTTGTCTACCTCTCTTGTGTCATGTTTGACCACCTTCATTGCCCAACACCCTTGTGATGGTATATATACAGCCATTACAAGCAGATGGCGGAGACAAACCTGGAGCTCTGGAGAGAAGATGACTCGATCAAGTAAGAAGACTTTGGATACAGAAGAGGGAGTTGCAGCAGACCCTTGAGAACAGTGGCAATCAGTGGACAAGACAAAAGACCACAAGGAGACGGTTGGAGGCTGCCAGAAACAGGTAAGGCCCTTGGACAACCAACCATCTCATAGGCCCACTCCTGCACTCTATCCCCTGTGCCATTTTTGGGCACTATACCCCTGAGACATTGAGAACTGGTAATCCACGTTACAGTACCACTACATTATACAACACCTTTGGGAGAATATTAAATCACTCACATCAGTTCCTGCCCCTGGACTTGTTTCTGTTTTAGATCTGTAATGTTGCCACAGCTCCCGCTGCGTCGTGACTTTAGTGTACATTTGTATGTGAAGTGATATTGAAGACACGTTGCCTCATTTAGAGTAGAACACAATTTGTGGCCTGCGCCTAAGGCTAAAAAATTGGCAGCAAAATTGCATTGCTATGTGTGTACATTGAACAGCACTTATCATTTTTTTTGTAAATATTTAAGTGGTTAACAAAAAACAGAAAAATATACAAATAAAAGTACATCCCAATTATAAAGTGCTACGGAATATGTTGGCGCTATATAAATAAATGATGATGATGATGATATAAAATAACAATTGTACAACCATGTTATCATTTTTCTGGACACCTTTGAATAATATAAAACACAAGTGTCACAAACACACAAATTATGATAAGGGAGGTAATAAAGGGATGGTGAAGGGACTATGTTAAAACAACATTAATGAAGTTGTGGCACACAACTCCTGTATTGTACCTATCTTAATATATGTACAGCTCAGAATAGAGTAAAAAGACATACTGTAAGCAGCCACACACTAGATACGCCAGTCATCATCATCAACTTGAAAATAATAAATGAAGAAATCTAAAAATTAACTAATGTGTGCCCCTTATGCCCCCTCCTCCCTGAGTTGAAACCAGTACCAGTACACATAGCCTTGGCTGGTACTAATAATGTGGGTGGACAAGCACACGGGAGTTACTACCAGGTTCCCCCTGCCATAGTGGGAACCAACCCCAGACTAACAACAGAGGAATGAATTTGTTAAGTAAAAGAGAGTCCCAAAATTGTGCCCCCCCCCCCCCCCCAGCAGAACCACCCCAGTGCAGAATAGCACTGGGGGTCATCCCAATACCCCTGTCCGGAGGGGCTTGGGGTATTGAGTTTACATTAATAAAACATTGGCTTACTATGTGGGACTACAAGCTACTGCTTGGGCATGCCGTCACTTCTTCATCTACAAGAGCCAGCATGGCAATGGCTGCCAGAGCGTGCTGGTGTTTGAAGAACTACAATAGCCAACATTCCCTGGCTGGTACCTGTAGTCCCACACAGAAAACTAGTAGTAATAGTAATAAAACACAGGGGCACTGTTTCAAAAATCCTTTGTATAAATAAATAATCTTGTTTCCATCTTCATTGTACACCTAACTCCGTTGGCTTCTTCTTACCTTCTGCCCTGAAGTAATCCAAAATTAATGCAGTGGGGAAAAAATGTTAAAACCCTTTGAAATGATGCAGGCTATGGAGGTGTGAGAAAATCATCATTAGCACATTTAGCACGTTAGCTTTACACCACATGCGACTTTCATGCCTCTTAAGAGGCCTGTTTGGAGATACAACCTGCTCAGAATAGGCTGGAACTCCAAGGGGCGTGACTGACTTATTCATGCACAGTAAAACTAAGCTATAAATAATAGGGATGAGCGCACTCGGATTTATGAAATCCGAGCCCACCCGAACGTTAGGGATCCGAGTCGGATCCGAGACAGATCCGGGTATTGGCGCCAAATTCAAATCTGAAACTGAGGCTCTGACTCATAATCCCGTTGTCGGATCTCGCGATACTCGGATCCTATAAATTCCCCGCTAGTCTTCGCCATCTTCACTCGGGCATTGATCAGGGTAGAGGGAGGGTGTGTTAGGTGGTCCTCTGTCCTGGTAGATCTCGTGCTGTGCTGTTTAGTTCTGTGCTGTGCTGTTTAGTTCTGTGCTGTGCTGTGCTGTGCTGTGCTGTGTTCTGCAGTATCAGTCCAGTGGTGCTGTGTGCTGTGCTCTGTCCTTCTGAGGTCAGTGGTGCTGCTGGGTCCTGTGCTGTGTCCTGTTCAGTCCAGTGGTGCTGAGTCCTGTGCTCTGTGCTTCTAAGGGCATAGTTATTTCCCCAATATTCCCCTGTGTTTAAAAAAATAAAAAAAAGTTTTTTAAAAAAATACCAAAAACTACTTTAATTTTTTTTAATTACCACAAAATTTGCACAACCAATCCTGCCGTATAAGCCCATTGGTACTGCAATATTACCAAGTTCACACATTCAGCAGTAAAAGTCCAGTGGTACTGCAATATTACAAAGTTTACACATTCTGCAGTATCAGTCCAGTGGTGCTGTGTCCTGTGCTCTGTCCTGCTGAGTTCCGTAGTGCTGCTGGGTCCTGTGCCGTGTCCTGTTCAGTCCAGTGGTGCTGTGTCCTGTGCTCTGTGCTTCTAAGGGCATAGTTATTTCCCCATTATTCCCAAGTTTTTAAAAAATAAAAAAAAAGTAAAAAAAAAATTACAATTAAAAATTAAAAAAAATATATATATAATTATAACCAAATTTGCAAAACCAATCCAGCAGTATAAGTCCATTGGTACTGCAATATTACAAAGTTCACACATTCTGCAGTATCAGTCCAGTGGTGCTGCTGTGTCCTGTGCTCTGTCCTGCTGAGTTCCGTAGTGCTGCTGGGTCCTGTGCCGTGTCCTGTTCAGTCCAGTGGTGCTGTGTCCTGTGCTCTGTGCTTCTAAGGGCATAGTTATTTCCCCATTATTCCCAAGTTTTTAAAAAATAAAAAAAAATAAAAAATTAAAAAAAAAAAAAAAATATATAATAATTATAACCAAATTTGCAAAACCAATCCAGCAGTATAAGTCCATTGGTACTGCAATATTACAAAGTTCACACATTCTGCAGTATCAGTCCAGTGGTGCTGTGTCCTGTGCTCTGTCCTGCTGAGTTCCGTAGTGCTGCTGGGTCCTGTGCCGTGTCCTGTTCAGTCCAGTGGTGCTGTGTCCTGTGCTCTGTGCTTCTAAGGGCATAGTTATTTCCCCATTATTCCCAAGTTTTTAAAAAATAAAAAAAAAGTAAAAAAAAATAAAAAATTTCAAAAAAAAAAAAAATATATAATAATTATAACCAAATTTGCAAAACCAATCCAGCAGTATAAGTCCATTGGTACTGCAATATTACAAAGTTCACACATTCTGCAGTATCAGTCCAGTGGTGCTGTGTCCTGTGCTCTGTCCTGCTGAGTTCCGTAGTGCTGCTGGGTCCTGTGCCGTGTCCTGTTCAGTCCAGTGGTGCTGTGTCCTGTGCTCTGTGCTTCTAAGGGCATAGTTATTTCCCCATTATTCCCAAGTTTTTTAAAAATAAAAAAAAAGTAAAAAAAAATAAAAATTTTTTAAAAAAAAAAAAATATAATAATTATAACCAAATTTGCAAAACCAATACAGCAGTATAAGTCCATTGGTACTGCAATATTACCAAGTTCACACATTCTGCAGTATCTTGTGCTACATATAATGGAGACCAAAAATTTGGAGGATAAAGTAGGGAAAGATCAAGACCCACTTCCTCCTAATGCTGAAGCTGCTGCCACTAGTCATGACATAGACGATGAAATGCCATCAACGTCGTCTTCCAAGCCCGATGCCCAATCTCGTAGTACCAGGCATGTAAAATCCAAAAAGCCCAAGTTAAGAAAAAGTAGCAAAAAGAGAAACTTAAAATCATCTGAGGAGAAACGTAAAGTTGCCAATATGCCATTTACGACACGGAGTGGCAAGGAACGGCTTAGGCCCTGGCCCGTGTTCATGACTAGTGGTTCAGCTTCACCCACGGATCTTAGCCCTCCTCTTCCTCCCCCCCCCTACAAAAAATTGAAGAGAGTTATGCTGTCAGCAACAAAACAGCAAACAACTCTGCCTTCTAAAGAGAAATTATCACAAATCCACAAGGCGAGTCCAAGGATGTTGGTGGTTGTCAAGCCTGACCTTCCCATCACTGTACGGGAAGAGGTGGCTCGGGAGGAGGCTATTGATGATGTAGCTGGCGCTGTGGAGGAACTTGATGATGAGGATGGTGATGTGGTTATTGTAAATGAGGCACCAGGGGGGGAAACAGCTGATATCTATGGGATGAAAAAGCCCATCGTCATGCCTGGTCAGAAGACCAAAAAATGCACCTCTTCGGTCTGGAGTTATTTTTATCCAAATCCAGACAACCAATGTATGGCCATATGTAGCTTATGTAAAGCTCAAATAAGCAGGGGTAAGGATCTTGCCCACCTAGGAACATCCTCCCTTATACGTCACCTGAATAACCTTCATAGTTCAGTGGTTAGTTCAGGAACTGGGGCTAGGACCCTCATCGGTACAGGGACACCTAAATCCCGTGGTCCAGTTGGATACACACCAGCAACACCCTCCTCGTCAACTTCCTCCACAATCTCCATCAGATTCAGTCCTGCAGCCCAAGTCAGCAGCCAGACTGAGTCCTCCTCAATACGGGATTCATCCGAGGAATCCTGCAGCGGTACGCCTACTACTGCCACTGCTGCTGTTGCTGCTGTTAGTCGCTCATCTTCCCAGAGGGGAAGTCGTAAGACCGCTAAGTCTTTCACAAAACAATTGACCGTCCAACAGTCGTTTGCCATGACCACAAAATACGATAGTAGTCACCCTATTGCAAAGCGTATAACTGCGGCTGTAACTGCAATGTTGGTGTTAGACGTGCGCCCGGTGTCCGCCATCAGTGGAGTGGGATTTAGAGGGTTGATGGAGGTATTGTGTCCCCGGTACCAAATCCCGTCGAGATTCCACTTCACTAGGCAGGCGATACCAAAAATGTACAGAGAAGTACGATCAAGTGTCCTCAGTGCTCTTAAAAATGCGGTTGTACCCACTGTCCACTTAACCACGGACATGTGGACAAGTGGTTCTGGGCAAACGAAGGACTATATGTGTTAGGAACTTACCTTGTCCCCGTTCCGCTGCGCTGTCAGCGGGAGCTGACAGCGGTGTCCATGTCTTCAGCGCTGCTTCTGTTAGCGCTGCCGCACTTCCTGCTTCTCTCTGCTGCTGATCATGTGACTCCTGGGCGGGGAATTCAAACTCCTATATCTTCCCTGCTCTGACACGCTGCCTGTGTCAGAGCAATGTGTTTCCTGTTCCTGGCTACAGTTCCTGTGTCCTGACTCCTGTGATCCTGCTCTCTGTTAACCCCTCTATTCCTCCTACTCCTGTGTACCTACCTGGCTGTGTGACCGACTATTCTCTGGATCTCCCTCTGGCACCGTATACCTGATACCTCCTGTGTACCGACCCGGCTGTGTGACCGACTATTCTCTGGATCTCCCTCTGGCACCGTATACCTGATACCTCCTGTGTACCGACCCGGCTGTGTGACCGACTATTCTCTGGATCTCCCTCTGGCACCGTATACCTGTTACCTTCTGTGTACCGACCCGGCTGTGTTACCGACTATTCTCTGGATCCTGCCACCCACCCATTGCCTCCGTGCATCTACCGGTTACTGTTCCAGACCTACTACGCCTGGAATTCACGGTTAGTGCCTGTACTTGCACCGCATTGTCTATTTTCTTGTCTGCCTGCCATCACTTAGAACTTTCTCCCTTACGTCAGTAGGCTAATCTGGGGGCCGCGACCTGCGGTTCTTCGGCAGCTAAGCCCACACTACCTTGCGGTGGTTCTTGGTGAAGACCGGAAGGCCGTTAGACTCCGCGCCCTAGGTAAGCCTGTGCTAATACTGACTAAGGCATCAAGATCGTAACAGTTTGCTCTGACCCCTATCTAACTGATGGAAGCGACAGGGAATCCCACTGCGAGAGTACTACTGGATAACTTAGCGGCTCAGGTTGAGGAACAGGGGAAAAATCAAGAACAGTTATTACAGATTCTGCAGACTCTGTCTAACAGGTTGGATACGCTCCAAGCAGCTCAGGTGGCAGCTCCTAATCCTCCACCTGCTCCGACCCCACAGCCTGCCCCCGCTCCAAGCGGTTCAGCTGTATCTGCCCCCACCACCTCTCAACTCCGCATACCTAACCCACCCAAGTTCAATGGGGATCCTAAGGAATGCCGAGGCTTCTTGAACCAGTGTGCTATTCAATTCGAACTTTTGCCCGGGAACTTTCCCACACAGAAAACTAAAGTCGCCTATATTATTTCCTTATTGTCTGGTCAAGCGCTTGCCTGGGCTTCTCCTCTCTGGGAACATGATGACCCCATTCTCCATAATTGTGCCACTTTCTTGGAAACCTTCAGACGCATCTCTGATGAACCCGGACGAGTCTCCAGTGCAGCTTCTGGACTCCTCCGTCTGCGCCAGGGTACCCTTACTCTGGGCCAGTATGCCCTTCAATTTCGCACTATGGCGGCCGAACTTCGTTGGAACAATGAAGCTTTAGTGGCCACCTTTTGGCAAGGCTTGTCCGATCGTATTAAGGACGAGCTAGCAGCCCGAGAGTTACCCACTAACCTGGATGCTTTGATCTCTCTCTGTAACCAGATTGATATACGTTTCCGTGAACGCACTCAGGAAAGAGAGAGTTCCCGTCGATCTACCTTCCGTTTGGCTCCTCGCTTCCAAAGTCCTATTACACCGGAGGAAGAGCCTATGCAGTTGGGAAGAGCACGTTTATCCCAGGAGGAAAGAGAGAGGCGGTTCAAGAATCGTTTATGCCTTTATTGCGGGGAACCCGGTCATGTCCTGAGTCAATGTGGGAAGCGCCCGGGAAACGATCGGACCTAACTGATGACGGAGAGACTAAGTTAGGTATGAACATTCTCTCTCCTATGGATTCTAGTTTTTCTATCCAAGTTATTCTGCAATATACTGATAAACAATTGTCTCTTCCAGCGCTTATTGACTCCGGTGCAGCGGGGAACTTTTTACGAGCTGACATTGTAGAGCGGTTATCATTGCCTAGGCAACCCTTAGATCCACCTATTGCCATTACAGCTATAGATGGCAGTCGTATCATTGGAGGATCCATTAAGAACAGAACTGTTAACATGTCTCTACGCATTGGAGCCTTGCACACTGAGGAAATCTCCTTCTTAGTCATTCCAAAGGCTATCAACCCGTTGATCTTAGGCCTACCTTGGCTCAGACTTCACTCCCCCACTTTAGATTGGCAGAAACCGGAAGTTCTTGCATGGGGTTCAGAGTGTCATTCCCGATGTCTTCCCAGGATTCATAGACCCGCTATGGGTTGTCTCCCAACACCCTCCGGTATTCCTCCTCAATATCATTCGTTTTCTGATGTCTTTTGTAAAAAGGAGGCTTCCAAGTTACCCCCTCATAGACCTTGGGATTGCTCCATTGAATTGTTGCCGGATAAGATACCACCTAGAGGACGGGTATTTCCTTTATCTCTACCCGAATCAGAGGCCATGTCCCTATATATTAAGGAGAATCTAAACAGGGGTTTTATCCGGAAATCCTCGTCACCAGCAGGAGCAGGGTTCTTTTTCGTAAAAAAGAAGGCCGGCGGATTGCGTCCTTGCATAGACTACCGTGGCCTCAACGCCATAACGAAAAAGAATAGGTACCCCTTACCATTAATCTCTGAACTCTTTGATAGGATCAAGGGAGCTTCAATTTTTTCTAAGCTGGATTTGAAAGGGGCCTACAACCTTATCCGTATTAAACAAGGGGATGAATGGAAGACGGCGTTCAATACGCACGATGGGCATTTTGAGTATCTTGTCATGCCATTTGGACTTTGTAACGCTCCTGCGGTTTTTCAAAATTTTATTAACGAAGTCTTTCAGGATTTCCTGTATCAATTTGTTGTCATCTACCTTGACGATATTCTTATTTTTTCACCTGATATTATTACTCATCGCCATCATGTCTCCTTGATTCTTCAACGCCTTCGGTCGCATCATCTGTACTGTAATGTGGACAAGTGTGTCTTTGAAAAAACGCATCTTCCTTTTCTTGGTCACGTGGTTTCTGGCTCCGGATTACGTATGGACCCTGAGAAATTAAAGGCGATTTCTGATTGGCCCCAACCGGTTGGACTTAAGGCCATCCAGCGGTTTATTGGATTCTCTAATTATTACCGCCACTTTATTAAAGGGTTTTCGTCTGTTATTGCTCCCATCACTTCCCTGACCAAGAAATCTGCCAACGCTAAGACCTGGCCACCAGAGGCGGTAGAGGCCTTCAAGTATCTTAAAGAAGCCTTCATATCGGCACCTATTCTTCAACAGCCAGATTCTTCCTTCCCCTTTTTTCTCGAAGTTGACGCATCCTCCACTGGAGTAGGAGCTATTTTGTCTCAGAAGAATTCTACTGGGAAGTTTTCTCCCTGTGGCTTCTTTTCTCGTAAATTCTCATCCACCGAAAAAAACTACGGCATTGGAGACAGAGAACTACTTGCTATCAAATTGGCCTTGGAGGCCTGGAGACATCATTTGGAGGGAGCCAGATTTCCTGTTACTATTTTTACGGATCACAAGAACCTGCTTTATCTACAAACTGCATCCTGCCTCAATCCCCGTCAGGCCAGATGGTCGTTATTTTTTTCACGATTCAATATGATCATTACCTTCAGACCAGGGTCCAAGAACAAGAAGGCTGATGCCCTCTCTCGTTCCTTTGATTCTATGGATACCGAAGAAGAGAGTGTTAGGTCTATTCTAGATCCAGAATGTATTTTGGCTACTACTCCTACTCGGGTGATCATTCCTCACGGGAAGACTTTGGTTCCTCCACATCTCCAAACTAAACTCCTTAAATGGGCTCATGCCTCCCGTTTTTCTGGTCATGCCGGTATAAAGAAGACCTTGGAATTTATCTCCCGTAGTTATTGGTGGCCTTTAGATTAAAATTACCCCCTACCTTGAGGATTCCCAATGTCTTCCACATTTCCCTTCTCAAACCACTTGTTGTTAACAAATTCTTCTCTTCAAGAAGACCTCCTGCTGCTATTTCTGCACCAGATCAGGAATTTGAGGTGAAGGAGATTCTAGATTCTCGGATTTCCAGAGGTTCCTTGCAGTTCCTGGTTGACTGGAAAGGTTACGGTCCTGAAGAGCGTTCTTGGATTCCTGCACGAGACCTTCATGCTCCGAGTTTGTTGAAGAAATTCCATACCAAGTTCCCTCTAAAGCCTTATAGGTTGTCCGGAGGCCACCCCTGAAGGGGGGGGTACTGTTAGGAACTTACCTTGTCCCCGTTCCGCTGCACTGTCAGCGGGAGCTGACAGCGGTGTCTATGTCTTCAGCGCTGCTTCTGTTAGCGCTGCCACACTTCCTGCTTCTCTCTGCTGCTGATCATGTGACTCCTGGGCGGGGAATTCAAACTCCTATATCTTCCCTGCTCTGACACGCTGCCTGTGTCAGAGCAATGTGTTTCCTGTTCCTGGCTACAGTTCCTGTGTCCTGACTCCTGTGATCCTGCTCCCTGTTAACCCCTCTATTCCTCCTACTCCTGTGTACCTACCTGGCTGTGTGACCGACTATTCTCTGGATCTCCCTCTGGCACCGTATACCTGATACCTCCTGTGTACCGACCCGGCTGTGTGACCGACTATTCTCTGGATCTCCCTCTGGCACCGTATACCTGATACCTCCTGTGTACCGACCCGGCTGTGTGACCGACTATTCTCTGGATCTCCCTCTGGCACCGTATACCTGTTACCTTCTGTGTACCGACCCGGCTGTGTTACCGACTATTCTCTGGATCCTGCCACCCACCCATTGCCTCCGTGCATCTACCGGTTACTGTTCCAGACCTACTACGCCTGGAATTCACGGTTAGTGCCTGTACTTGCACCGCATTGTCTATTTTCTTGTCTGCCTGCCATCACTTAGAACTTTCTCCCTTACGTCAGTAGGCTAATCTGGGGGCCGCGACCTGCGGTTCTTCGGCAGCTAAGCCCACACTACCTTGCGGTGGTTCTTGGTGAAGACCGGAAGGCCGTTAGACTCCGCGCCCTAGGTAAGCCTGTGCTAATACTGACTAAGGCATCAAGATCGTAACAATATGACTGTGACAGCCCACTGGGTAGATGCATCCCCTTCCGCAGCAACAGCAACAGCTGCATCAGTAGCAGCATCTACAAAATGGCTGCTCATGCAAAGGCAGGCAACATTGTGTATTACAGGCTTTAATAAGAGGCACAACGCTGACAACATATTAGAGAAAATGAGGGAAATTATCTCCCAGTGGCTTACCCCACTTAGACTCTCATGGGGATTTGTGGTGTCAGACAATGCCAGTAACATTGTGCGGGCATTAAATATGGGCAATTTCCAGCACGTCCCATGTTTTGCCCACACCATTAATTTGGTGGTGCAGCATTACCTCAAGAGTGACAGGGGTGTGCAGGAGATGCTTGCGGTGGCGCGCAAAATTGCTGGACACTTTCGGCATTCAGCCAGTGCCTACCGCAGACTAGAGGCACATCAAAAAAGCATGAACCTGCCCTGCCATCACCTCAAACAAGAGGTTGTGACGCGCTGGAACTCCACCCTCTATATGCTGCAGAGGATGGAGGAGCAGCAAAAGGCCATTCAGGCCTACACAGCCACCTACGACATAGGCAAAGGAGTGGGGATGCGCCTCAGTCAAGCGCAGTGGAGACTGATTTCCGTGTTGTGCAAGGTTCTGCAGCCATTTGAACTTGCCACACGAGAAGTCAGTTCCGACACTGCCAGCTTGAGTCAGGTCATTCCCCTGATCAGGCTGTTGCAGAAGCAGCTGGAGAAAGTGAGGGAGGAGCTGGTAAGCCATTGCGATTACACCAAGCATGTAGCTCTTGTGGATGTAGCCCTTCGTACGCTTTGCCAGGATCCGAGGGTGGTCACTCTTTTAAAGTCAGAGGAATACATTCTGGCCACCGTGCTCGATCCTCGGTTTAAAGCGTATGTTGTGTCTCTGTTTCCGGCGGACACAAGTCTACAGCGGTGCAAAGACCTGCTGGTCAGGAAATTGTCCTCTGAAGAGGACCGTGACATGCCAACAGCTCCACCCTCATTTTCTTCCACATCTATGGCTGCGAGGAAAAAGCTCAGTTTTCCCAAAAGAGGCACTGGCGGGGATGCTGATAACATCTGGTCCGGACTGAAGGACCTGCCAACCATTGCAGACATGTCTACTCTCGCTGCATTGGATGCTGTCACAATAGAAAAAATTGTGGATGATTACTTTGCTGACACCATCCAAGTAGACATGTCAGACAGTCCATATTGTTACTGGCAGGAAAAAAAGGCAGTTTGGAAGCCCCTGTACAAACTGGCTCTATTTTACCTGAGTTGTCCCCCCTCCAGTGTGTACTCGGAAAGAGTTTTTAGTGCAGCGGGGAACCTGGTCAGTGAGCGGCGAAGGAGGTTGCTTCCTCATAACGTTGAAAAAATGATGTTTATAAAAATGAATAATCAATTCCTCAATGAAGTACAGCACTGCCTTCCAGATACTACAGAGGGACCTGTGGTTGTGGAGTCCAGCGGGGACGAATTGATAATGTGTGATGAGGAGGAAGTACACACTGTAGGGGGAGAGGAATCAGAGGTTGAGGATGAGGACGACATCTTGCCTCAGTAGAGCCTGTTTAGTCTGTACAGGGAGAGATGAATAGCTTTTTTGGTGTGCATTATATGACCAATCAACAGTCGTTTGCCATGTTCAAAAAGTAAAACCAAATTTAAAAAAATTCAAGAAATTAAACCAAAAGTAAAATGCCGTGTCATAATTTAAAACAAGAGGTATTGACGTGCTCTAAAACTACTGTATTGTTGTTTATATTTTATAAACACTACACTTGAAAGCTTGAGTCTTTCAATAAAAAAGTAACTGTCCATTGCACGAATATTTGCAACAGGGACAATTTTAGGGTTAAGAAAGTCAACTAATAACACTTCGACGCTGTCTGTCTTTATAAACACTACACTTGGAAGTTGGAGGAGGTATTGTGGCCCCGGCACCAAATTTACTACCGGGGCCACTCCACTGTGCAGTCCATATTTAGGTGTATCAGATATTAAACAACGGTGACAGTTGATGCCCAATTTTTTAATTATATTGTGGCCTCGGTACCAAATTGTGTACCGGGGCCACCACACTACGCAGTCCAGATACTTGTTTGGTGGAATTCAGACCAGTTGAGGGTTTTATTATTATATTGTGGGGACCACTCTATCTATACCACACTACAACTCTATACCACTCTATTTAATACTTTAATTCTATTTAATACTTTAATTCTATTTCATACTTTAATTCTATTTAATACTTTAATTCTATTTCATACTTTAATTCTATTTAATACTTTAATTCTATTACTAATTACCATAAAGAGGAACTGCCGCTTCTATTTAATACTTTAATTCTATTAGTAGTTACCATAAAGAGGAACAAAATAAACCAATTTTACCAAAAGTATAATATGACTTAGACTTACAAACACTACACTTGAAAGATGGTGCCTTTAAATGAAAAAGTCAGTCTTCATTGCACGACTATGTGCAACAGGGACAGTTTTTTGGTTTACAAAGTCAACCAATAACACTTCGACCCTGTCTGTCTTTATGGGACATACTTGATGGGATCTCAATGACGAATTGTCTGTACCATGTTTGGAGGAGGTATTGTGGCCCCGGTATCAAATTGGGTACCGGGGCCACCCCACTACGCAGTCCAGATACTTGTTTGGTGGAATTCTGACACGTGGAGGGTGTATTTATTTTATTGTGGCCCCGGTATCAAATTGGGTACCGGGGCCACCCCACTACGCAGTCCAGATACTTGTTTGGTGGAATTCTGACACGTGGAGGGTGTATTTATTTTATTGTGGCCCCGGTATCAAATTGGGTACCGGGGCCACCCCACTACGCAGTCCAGATACTTGTTTGGTGGAATTCTGACACGTGGAGGGTTTTTTAATTATATTGTGGCCTCGGTACCAAATTGTGTACCGGGGCCACCACACTACGCAGTCAAGATAGATAGATGCGTATCATAGATAAAGTACATTCAGTGGGGTGGGGCAAATTGAAAAATATTCAAAATGCACTGACATTATCAAAAACAAGAGGTTGTCACACGCTAAAACTCCAACATGTATATGATGAAGAGGATGGAGGAGCAGCCGTATGTGTAGTGTAATGCAGACCTGTTGAAGGTTTTTTATATATTTTATTGTGGTGCCCAGTGCCCACTCCTCTAGGCAGTCCAGGTACATTTATTGGTGCGATTCATAAAAGTTCAGGGTTTTTAATATATTGTGGTGACCCACTCCTCTACGCAGTCCAGGTACATTTATTGGTGCGAATCAAACAAGTTGATGGTTTTCTTATTATATATATTGTGGTGACCCACTCCTCTACGCAGTCCAGGTACATTTATTGGTGCGATTCATAAAAGTTCAGGGTTTTTAATATATTGTGGTGACCCACTCCTCTACGCAGTCCAGGTACATTTATTGGTGCGATTCATAAAAGTTCAGGGTTTTTAATATATTGTGGTGACCCACTCCTCTACGCAGTCCAGGTACATTTATTGGTGCGATTCATAAAAGTTCAGGGTTTTTAATATATTGTGGTGACCCACTCCTCTACGCAGTCCAGGTACATTTATTGGTGCGATTCATAAAAGTTCAGGGTTTTTAATATATTGTGGTGACCCACTCCTCTACGCAGTCCAGGTACATTTATTGGTGCGATTCATAAAAGTTCAGGGTTTTTAATATATTGTGGTGACCCACTCCTCTACGCAGTCCAGGTACATTTATTGGTGCGATTCATAAAAGTTCAGGGTTTTTAATATATTGTGGTGACCCACTCCTCTACGCAGTCCAGGTACATTTATTGGTGCGAATCAAACAAGTTGAGGGTTTTCTTATTATATATATTGTGGTGACCCACTCCTCTACGCAGTCCAGGTACATTTATTGGTGCGATTCATAAAAGTTCAGGGTTTTTAATATATTGTGGTGACCCACTCCTCTACGCAGTCCAGGTACATTTATTGGTGCGAATCAAACAAATTGATGGTTTTCTTATTATATATATTGTGGTGACCCACTCCTCTACGCAGTCCAGGTACATTTATTGGTGCGATTCATAAAAGTTCAGGGTTTTTAATATATTGTGGTGACCCACTCCTCTACGCAGTCCAGGTACATTTATTGGTGCGATTCATAAAAGTTCAGGGTTTTTAATATATTGTGGTGACCCACTCCCCTACGCAGTCCAGGTACATTTATTGGTGCGATTCATAAAAGTTCAGGGTTTTTAATATATTGTGGTGACCCACTCCTCTACGCAGTCCAGGTACATTTATTGGTGCGATTCATAAAAGTTCAGGGTTTTTAATATATTGTGGTGACCCACTCCTCTACGCAGTCCAGGTACATTTATTGGTGCGAATCAAACAAGTTGATGGTTTTCTTATTATATATATTGTGGTGACCCACTCCTCTACGCAGTCCAGGTACATTTATTGGTGCGATTCATAAAAGTTCAGGGTTTTTAATATATTGTGGTGACCCACTCCTCTACGCAGTCCAGGTACATTTATTGGTGCGAATCAAACAAGTTGAGGGTTTTCTTATTATATATATTGTGGTGACCCACTCCTCTACGCAGTCCAGGTACATTTATTGGTGCGATTCATAAAAGTTCAGGGTTTTTAATATATTGTGGTGACCCACTCCTCTACGCAGTCCAGGTACATTTATTGGTGCGATTCATAAAAGTTCAGGGTTTTTAATATATTGTGGTGACCCACTCCTCTACGCAGTCCAGGTACATTTATTGGTGCGATTCATAAAAGTTCAGGGTTTTTAATATATTGTGGTGACCCACTCCTCTACGCAGTCCAGGTACATTTATTGGTGCGAATCAAACAAGTTGATGGTTTTCTTATTATATATATTGTGGTGACCCACTCCTCTACGCAGTCCAGGTACATTTATTGGTGCGATTCATAAAAGTTCAGGGTTTTTAATATATTGTGGTGACCCACTCCTCTACGCAGTCCAGGTACATTTATTGGTGCGATTCATAAAAGTTCAGGGTTTTTAATATATTGTGGTGACCCACTCCTCTACGCAGTCCAGGTACATTTATTGGTGCGATTCATAAAAGTTCAGGGTTTTTAATATATTGTGGTGACCCACTCCTCTACGCAGTCCAGGTACATTTATTGGTGCGAATCAAACAAGTTGATGGTTTTCTTATTATATATATTGTGGTGACCCACTCCTCTACGCAGTCCAGGTACATTTATTGGTGCGATTCATAAAAGTTCAGGGTTTTTAATATATATTGTGGTGACCCACTCCTCTAGGCAGTCCAGGTACATTTATTGGTGCGAATCATAAAAGTTCAGGGTTTTTAATATATATTGTGGTGACCCACTCCTCTACGCAGTCCAGGTACATTTATTGGTGCGATTCATAAAAGTTCAGGGTTTTTAATATATATTGTGGTGACCCACTCCTCTACGCAGTCCAGGTACATTTATTGGTGCGAATCATAAAAGTTCAGGGTTTTTAATATATATTGTGGTGACCCACTCCTCTACGCAGTCCAGAAAGATACCTTGTTGCAACGTTTTGGACTAATAACTATATTGTGAGGTGTTCAGAATACACTGTAAATTAGTGGAAATGCTTGTTATTGAATGTTATTGAGGTTAATAATAGCCTAGGAGTGAAAATAAGCCCAAAAACTTGATTTTTAAACTTTTTATGTTTTTTTCAAAAAAAATCCGAATCCAAAACCTTAAATCCGAACCGAGACCTTTCGTCAAGTGTTTTGCGAGACAAATCCGAACCCCAAAAATAACGAAAATCCGGATCCAAAACACAAAACACGAGACCTCAAAAGTCGCCGGTGCACATCCCTAATAAATAATATTATTCTCTAAGATACTTCTTATTCAGTCATATCACTTGTACCAGCTACAGGTCAGGTGTAAGTGCAGAATGAGAGTGATGGTCGCATATGCAATGCTAGAACAAGTGTTTACAATCAAGAGCAAAAGTAGACATTAATAACATCATGATAAATGTGTTTGGGAAAAAAATGAAAAAATAATGCAACTTTTTTAATGTTTTTTTATTAATGACTATGGGCCTGATTCATTAAGGATCTTAACTTGAGAAACTTCTTATTTCAGTCTCCTGCACAAAACCATGTTACACTGCAAGGGGTGCAAATTAGTTTTCTGTTTTGCACATAAGTTAAATACTGCCTGTTTTTTCATGTAGCACACAAATACTTGATAGTTTATTTGTACACTGAAATATAAAGTTGATATTTGTGTGGTACATGAAAAAACAGTCAGTATTTAACTTATGTGCAAAACAGAAAACTAATTTGCACCCCTTGCAGTGTAACATGGTTTTGTCCAGGAGACTGAAATAAGAAGTTTCTCAAGTTAAGATCCTTAATAAATCAGGCCCTATATTATTAATAGGCGACTATAATGGAATACTTTTTTATCTGTGCATTCTGTTAGCTATTCCACATATGTATTGTACGTATCATGCAGTGTGTTCTGCTAGTCTAAATTAGAGATGCACAGGCTTGGTTCCCCGAGAACCGAGCACACCCGAACTTCGCCGTTCCGAGAAGGAAACCGAGCTGACTCAGCACCTCTGCGTGCCCTCGGAATTGAAAATGAGGTAAAATGTCATTGTTACGTCGTCGGATCTCACGAGTTTTATATTCTATAAGTACTGCCCTCCACAGCGATCCAGCGCCATTTCACAGAGGGACACAGAAGGGGTAGCATGGTTCTTGGCAGTCTCTAGTGCAGTTGGGCAGCGTCATAGCTAGAAAAGAAAGTGGAGGGGTAGCAGTGTACTTCAAAGCCTCCAGTGACATTCAGGAGAGCTCCATTGCTAATTGTCATTGCTGAAATAGAAATAATAGGGCCGGCACTCTTGGTCTAAATCTGCAGTCGCATTGTACAGTGTTATATAGCTAACACACAAACAGGAGAGCTCCATTGCTCCATTGCTAATTGTCATTGCTGAAATGAAAATAATAGTGCTGGCAGTCTTGTTCTAAAACTGCAGTCACATTGTACTGTGTTATCAAAATGGATTCACAGCAGTACACAGAAGACCAGGAGCACTAAGCAGCTGCTGGCACCAGTCATGATGATAGGCTCTAGCAGATGACATAGACGGATTACTATGTTAAAGTGCATAGTGTTTTTAAGTCAGGGAAACAAAAATGTAAATAAAACACCTTTTACTTTGGTAAAGAAAAAATGACCTGTAATCCAGGCAAAGTTATCTGCAGGAAAAAATTCAAATTGCCACCATACCATTCTACACACGCAAAGGCAAGGAAGGAATGAGGTCTTCGCCTTTCTCTATAAATGTGCGAGATCTAAAATTGTTACTGAAGCTTCTTCTTGTAAGGTCAGTCATGACAAAGCAATACCTTGTCATTCTGACTAAAAAAGTGGTGCCCAAATGTGTAAGTCCTGCACCAGTGGAAGCAGTTCTTGCACGTGATAAGAAGAAGGCCATTGTCATGCCTGGACATAAGACCAAAAAACCCACCTCTTATGTGTGGAATTATATTTACCCAAATCCTGACAACAGTTGTCTAGCCATGTGTAGCATTGGTAAAGCCACAGTCAGTAGAAGTAGGGACCTTAACCATCTAGGAACCTCATCCATGTTACGCCATTTGAAGCAAGTTCATGGCAAGCTGTTGGGAAAATCGGAAACTTATGGTAAAAAAAATAACAACTAGCGGTCCATCATCAGCTAGGTCCCTTCTCTCAGCAAGATCCTGACACCTGCAGTCTACACCCACAACATCGTCTTCATCAATATCCTCAGTAGCGATCGGAGTTAGTCCTGCATCCAAGTTGCTAAGGCTAGATGACTCCTACACTATCCTGGATTCCTCAGAAGAATTATTGAGTGTTAGACCCACTGCTGCTACTGCTGCTGCTGCTGGGGGTGGAGTGGGGGCATTCAGCAACAGCATGTAGGAGATTGCAGCAGCTACAAGAGCAATTTAATTTGCCCTGCCACCAACTGAAGCAAGAGGAGGTAACAAGGTGGAATTCCACCATGTATATGCTTCTGAGGATGGAGGAAAAGCGAAAACCATCCACGCTTACTCCACAAGCCATGACATTGGGAAAGGAGGGGGATGTATTTTACTCAACCAGTGGAGAATACTTTCCGCGTTGTGCAAGGTGCTGAAGTCATTCAAAGTAATCCCCTGCGAAGTGAGTTCAGACACTGCTAGCTTGAGCCAAGTGATTCCCTTAATTAGACTTTTGGAAAAGCAGCTTGAGAAACTGAAGAAGGAGACGAAACAAAGCAATTACGCCAAGTATGTTGATTATGATCAAGTAATTTATTCGCTTCACGAGGATCCAAGAGTTATCAAAAGCTTGAAATCAGACCACTACATTTTGGAGACTTGCTTGATCCTTGGTTTAAGAGCTATATCTTCTCTTTGTTTCCAACTGACCCAGATCTGAAGAGATGCAAGGAGCTCCTGGTGAGCAAAATGACAGCTCAAGTGTTACATGACAGGACGGCATCTCCTCCTTCAGTTTCTCAGTCAACTGCTGCTAGGAAAAAACTTAGCTTTCCCAAGAGACCCAGGGCTGATGCAGATGGCTCAGTACAACATTATGACATCTGGGGGTAAATGTATCAAGGTCCGATTTTTTTTCAGCGTTTTAAAATCGAAGCAAATTTTAGTCCCAACGTTGCCAGATGTATTCAACTGCGATTTTTACTCTGATCTTAAAAGGCGGTTTGCTGCAATGTCAAACACTCCCACCTTAAGCTACCTCTCCTGTGTTTCCTGCTTGATTAGTAAACACAAATCCAAATCCGGAACATGTTTGAAAAAAATAATACACCCAGTTTACAGACGACGCATTCCCTACAGAGTATAAATAGACCTTGCGACTGGATTCTATTCAGTAGCGTCGGTCTGCTTGTACACTGTACAAGCAGAAGTTGCATCGTCTGTAAACTGTGTTTATTATTTTTTTTAAGCACGTTCCAGATTTGGATTACAAATATGGGGCCCCTCCTGGGCTGAAGAAAAGAAAAATGCAACGAGGGGGCCTTTTTGGCCAAGAAGAACAGAAGATATTTGCAAGCAGGGACTTTGGAATTACAATTTATTTGGGACATTTCAAGCTGGACTTTTGGAATTACAAATGTATTTGGGACATGTTTTTCAAGCATTTTTGTATTAAAAGCTGCTGACGAAAGAAAAAGAAATCTGATTGGTAAGTATTTTGGGGTTTTCTTATTTTTAATAAATTCATGTGTTATGAATGAGAGTGTGTATTGTTTTTATTGGGGTTTTATTATTTTTATTAAAATTTGGTGGTTTAAAACTGGGAGTGGTGTTTTTTTTTTACTTTTTTTTATGTGGAACTACAGGTCTCAGCCAGCCATGAGGGTCAAGGCATGTTGGAACTTGTGGTTCTCCAAGTGCCAGCATGCCCTGGCTGCCATGGGTATGCTGGTGCATGTAGTTATACAAGTATCAGCATGCCCACACTGTTTACGACAGCCCGGGCTGGCTGGGACTTGTTGTTCCACAAAACAAAATGGCGTCTGTGTATTCTTTTACATTAACTATCACCGTTATTACCCTACACCCACTGCCCAGGGGTGTAGGAAGAGCCCTAGTGCTTTCAGTACTGGGCTCGGTGTCTCTAGACGGGAGGCCTGCTCGTTTTCTTCGGTGGACCCCACTCCTAGGGAATCCAGCCCAGCACTGAACAGCCTGGGGTTGGTTTGTCATTATAGCAGGGGGACCCCTGCCGCGTGTCCCCCTTCTATAGTGCCACCCACCCCGACTGGTTTGCCTAGTCCTGGTTATGTGAAAATCGGGATGACCACACGCAAATTTTCCTCGATTTTCAAGTAACCAGCACTAGGCTGGCAGCACTAGGGTTAATAGTGGCCGAGCGGGGGGGGGGGCCACGATATTTTTTTTAAAACTTTTATTTATTTTTACACATTTGACAGCTGCCGGACCTCCGGCTGTACAGGCAGGGTCAGTGTAACAGTGATGTGTTTACTAAACAGCAGCATGTTTTATCTGGCGATTTCTAAAGCAAACTTAGGAGAGTTTGCTTAATTGTAGCTTCATACATTTGAGACTTGTATAGCCAGAGTGGCAAACAGTCGGGACTTTGATCTCTACCAATTTTGAAAATAGCGATTTTGACAGAAACACATTTCTGGCAATTTTACATGAAATCTCAGCTTCAGACATCAGCGAGTTTCAACTCTCCCGAGAAAATCGCTGGATTTGCAAAATCGCACCTTGATACATTTACCCCCTGGTCTTGTCTACTGTAAAAGAATTTACCAAAATTAGTGACACCTCTGCTGTAACTCTACCTGAACCTACTAGCAACGATCAACATCCAAAGAATGGTGGAGGATTGTTTAAAAAAAAATTTGAACGGTATAAAGACAACAGTTTTATTAACAAAGAAAAACGTTGCTTGCAGAAGTTATGTAAGCATGGATATGTAAATAGATGTGTATTTGTATTACTCAAACCTTCCACTTTGCTGCTGTTTTATCAGTATTGCACAAAGTGTTTGCAATCTACACTTTACACCAAAGGTACCTAACTATATTATAATTTTTGGGGAATTGGGGCTGATTTGAAGCTCAGTGATGAACTTGCTTTTTGCTGTGAATTTCAATGGCTCTTTTTAGTGCATTGTCTGGCACCCTGGATTGGTCTGGGTCTGATAAAAGCACGCATCCCGGGGGGTCAGCGCTCGTCGCCGTGTATTAGCTGTAGAATTACCACAGTTATCCAAGGAACGGATGGAGCGATCAAATGAACCATAACTGATTTCATGATTCATTCGCAGTTTCAGTGTACCAGTCATGTGCTCAGGGTGACGGCGATCTCCTCGTGGTCATCTTTTAAAGCTGAGTCTGCAGGGGCCGGTGACACACCCATTTGTTTTCTCAGGTCTCTTAGCTGTTCTTTAAACTGGACATATTTATCGTCCTGCCTCAGAGCCTCCTCTGTATTATTCTTCTGAAGGGCAGTGTATCTCTCGTATACAAGCTCTCTTAAATCCAGGATCTCATCCGGTGGGTCACGTTTTAACTGAAGCACAGCCTCTTCAACTGCGTCTATATATTGGTTTAAATCTCTGTTCAATGCAGCGTATTCGAACATGACAGATTCCATGCTGCCCACATGTTCCGTGTCACAGTCTGTCTTAAGCAGATGTAATGCCACTCCAGTTGTAATATCCATTCCTGTGTCTACATACGGTTGGCAGTTCTTCAGGGATGAGAGGGAGGTATACACAGAGGAAAAAGAGATTAAATATGCAGCACAAGCAGACATGATTTAATAATGTAGAGTTCATTGACAGCACTGTTAGGCTATTGGTAGCTTGTTTTGTGGGGGCCCAATCACTTCAGCCACAAAAGTGGCACTGCTTGTCACTGTAGTGCTTGCTTTGTTAAACTGTACATGTCCTTTTCAATATCTTACATAAGGGAGGGTGGGAGGGCCAAGGACAATTCCATCTTGCATCACTTTTCTTTTCTGCCACTGCTGTGTGGCAATGTTTCCTAGATGTGCTATTAACTGCCGTGTGTTTGTGTCATTGCTCTGTCTCTTAGCATCCAGCCAGATCGCTGCAGTCTTTGTTTGAAAGTGTATGAAAATAATATTGTGACCTGTGAGGTGGTCAAAATTGACTGCAAATGACTTGAAATTAGTGTTATTGAGCTTAAAAATAATGTAGGAGAAAAAAGAGCAAAATTATGTGATTTTAGCACAAAACAGGGATTTTAGAAAAAAGTAAGGAACCAAAACATGAAGTTAATCCAGATCCAAAACCAAAACCAGAATACAGGGCTCAGTGAACATCTCTAGTCTAAATACGCCAAGTACCGTATAGGCAGAATGTAGCTAGACTCGTATTCTACATGAGACATTTCTTCTGGTTCGCTTGTAGTTGAATATATATTAGAGATGGGCGGGCTCAGTTGGAAACGAACCCGCCCGAACTTCAGGTATCCGAGTACGAGCCTAGCAGGCTTGGTACTCTTCCGACCATTCGGAATTGAAAACAAGGCAAAACATCATTGTGACGTCGTCGGATCACGGAGCTCGGTTCTCGCAATGTTTAAAATGCATAAATATGCGTCTCCACAGCAATCCATTGCCATTTGACAGAGGGAGAGAGAAGGGTTAGGTCGCAGGATTAGAGCAGGGAGAGAACAGTTATAACAGCAGTTATTACAGCAGTTATTAAAGCAGGAAGAGAGGAGGGTAGAGGAAGCATTTTTGCAAACATTACAAATATACCAGCACAATTTATTTCTGAATTTACACTACAAGTGTTGGGTGTCATATATTCCCCTGTAGTAAAAAGCTATTTTCTGGTGTTGAAATTATTATATAACAGCACTATATATTTCTGAATTTGCACTACAAGTGTTTGAGGTGTCAGATATTCCCCTATTCTAAAAAAAGCTATTTTCTGGTGTTGAAATTATTAAATACCAGCACTATATATTTCTGAATTTGCACTACAAGTGCTTTGGCCATTTCTATTGATCGTCCAGTCTTTGCAGACTGCTTTTTTTTCTATTTAACTATAACTGTAGGGTGTAATATACAGATAGACACCAAACTGCTTTTTTTGCTATGAATTTCGATCGCTCTTTTTAGTGCATTGTCTGGCACCCTGGATTGGTGTGTGTCTGATAAAAGCATCCCGGCGGGGGTCAGCGCTCGTTGACATTTATTAGCTGTACAATTACCTCACTTATCCAAGAAACAGGTGGAGCACTAAATTATGTTATTTTAGCCCCAAAAAAATGTAATTTTTTTAACAAATTGAAAAAGAAAACCAAACAAAACCAAAACCAAAACACGCAAGGGCGGTTTTGCTAAAATCAAAACCAAAACACGAAGGTAATCCAGATCCAAAACCAAAACCAAAACACGGGGGTCAGTGACCATCTCTAATATATATGGACAAATGCCAGAATTACATGCATTTTTAAAACAAATGCACAATATGTTTGCTTTGCATGGCTTAATGAATCTGGCCCCAAAAGTTTACATTTGTCACACTTAGCCCATAAAGCTTCATAGCTATACTACTCTACACAATTCTCCATTGATATTCATAGAGAAAACTATTTCCCCACACTACCCACCTTTTGCCAGGTATCAGGCCATAGAGTGTCAGACATTTATACCAATTATCCTCTTTATCTGTGAGTGTGTTTGTGTTCTTGCAAGTGTTTTTTAGGGAGTAGGTCCTTGCCTGGTAGATCAGGCAAGGACCTGTAACCTGAAGAAAGAAACTGACTCGGGTGGAGGCATCGTGAAGAGAAGGAAAACCCAAAAGATGCATTACTACTGCACTCAACAGCTATGCCACAAATGAGTGAGTCATTGGATGACATATTGAGTATTGATTCTGCTATGTTGATGTACCGTCCAACAGTCCAACTTTTTATGGAACAGTTCTGAGTTGGTGTGACCTACTGGACAAGGGATGTAGCCTCGTATATAATATGTATGACATAGCCCAATTGGGCATGGTTAGGGAATGTTGAGAGCCTTTGGAAGCTCGACATTTTGGGATAGTGTAAAACTAACCCTAGCTGTAGACATATGGCAAAGTATATTTTTTTGTGTATGGTTCCCTTAGGCTTTCAAAAAACTGGACTTACTTCTTTTCGAGTCTTAAACATCCCAAAAAACATTTCTTAATTGGGTGTTATACCTGCAATCCAACCCTGCTCACCCTTTACTTCAAATTATTAGCGTCTATAAAAAAACGGGCAAAACACAGCATCTCTGTGCCCCAAAGCAAAATTTGGGACTGGACAGTGATGCAGCTCCACCCTCCCAGTCTCCCGGTCTGCTCTCAGAAGAACAGAGCGAGAGCCGTTTTCTGAACTTGACCACATGTGGATCCAACGGGAGTTTCACTGCCCATACTCTGGAAGCTCTGATCTGGCTCCGCTTGTCTCTTCTGAGAACAGCGCGTGGGGCCTATGGAGCACAACCCCAAAGGGGCCATCGTCTGCAGGAGTGGTAGTTCTGCCACTGCTAGGGACATTTCATTTACAGTTTTCATGACTGCAGGGAATAATTGTGTAATAGCTGGTTTTATTAGTATAATAATTATTTGTATTTGCAATAAGCTTTTAAATAACCAGACGTAGGGATACCAATTATGCAATCAGTAGGCGAGTTGTGTGTATAAAATAATAATTAAAAAACAAAAGAAATGGGGCGTGGCCTGGACGAGCATGGAGTAGCAAGCAGAGTTACGAGCTCTCCATCCCAGATATCCTGTTGATCTCCGTTATAGTGGAATAAAGAAACTTTTGGACCCAAAACTGTGCATCCGAATAGTTGCTGTATATAGTGTACCTGTTTTGATAGTGCTCTTGCCATTTTACCCGAGACTGGGAGAGAAAGAGTTGAGCATCTGGGTAGAGGAATACTACAGGCAGTCTGTGGCAGTTTGTGGCAGTTGATGACTGCTGGGACATAGCGCCTCTGTAATACCACATACTGGCCTAGGTGAACACAGCCTGTGATATCCATCTGATACAGGTACATTTATATCCTTGTACAAGTGAGGAGTAACTGAATTGGGCTCTGGACTTATTTGATTATCATTATCAGTGTTGTTGGAGGAGATATACCTTTCTCTGTGAAGATAACTGGCTGCAATGCACTGCTAGCAATACAATCTGAGCTGTACACCTATATGTAATTAAAGCTATACAGGTTACAGGGTTGCATATAAGCTTATAGGATAAATATCATCCCATCTTTCCTGTGAAATTATGGGCAAACATAACCAGTCCACCGCAGCGGGAAAATTGGACCGCTTTGCTCGCTCCTCCACTACAGCCTCTGGTTCAGGAGATGCATCACATCCCGTTACCCCTCCCCTTTGTCGGCTCCACTGGCGGACCCTGAAGTTACATTACAGCAGGTCCTGCAGGCCATTGGGGCATCTGAAAAGCGTGTTACGGATAAAATAGGAGAGGTGCAGGTGGACCTCTCTCTTCTCCGGCAAGACGTGCAAAAAATCAGGGAGAGAGTGGGTGAAGTGGAGACACGTGTGTCTACATTGGAGGACACTTCTGCACCAGTTGCGGGCCGGTTGGAGATTCTGGAGTCGCAAGCCTCTCTGTTTAAACAAAAGCTTACGGATATGGAGGGGCGTTTGCGTCGCAGCAACATTCGGTTGGTTGGATTGCCCGAGAAGGCAGAAGGTGTCTCCCCAGAATCCTTCTTGGAAAAGTGGTTAATCCAACTGTTTGGTACAGATTCATTTACAGCCTAATTCGCAGTGGAGCGGGCCCACCGTATTCCAACTCAAGCACCCCCTCCTGGAGCCCCCCCACGCACCTTCATAGCCAAATTGTTGCACTATCGTGACCAAGATACCATTCTACGCTTGGCTAGGCAGAAAGGTTCAGTGGAATACAATGGTCAGCGAGTTGCAATGTATCCTGATTTCGCTCCGGATGTACAAAAGAACAGGGCTCAACTCATTCCGGTGAAGAGAAGATTGAGAGATTTACAGATCCCATATGCCATGATTTTCCCTGTCCGGTTGAGAGTGGTTTCGGAGGGCCGTACATCCTTTTTTGATACTCCCCGAGAGGCTGCAATTTGGTTGGACCGCCTAGCTGCTGCTGGACGCTGATGCTGGATGAGTACTTTTTTATGTCTCTCCTGATAGTCCTTTGGACATTGCTGATTTGTCATTGATATTATGCATGGTATTTGCTATACATAATGTAATTTCTCTTTTGTGGTACAAAGAAAAAAAAAAAAATGTATTTCGCTCAGGTGGGGTCTGTGATTTTCAAACTAATATTGAAAGGTCCACTGTAAAAAAAATAAAAAAATATGTAATGGGCTGGAGAGCCCATGGCTTTAAGGCCGTTCTTTTCCTCTCTTGTCTCAATTCGCCCCTTTTCCTTCCTTCCTTTTCCTTCCTCTATCTTCTGGTATTTTGCGAGTTGGCGGGTGACCTTTTTTGGTAGTGTGCTGGCCTGCTGAATATCTTAAGGTAATTTTAGTTAGGGTTTAAGGTATACTTAAGTTGGGTGGAGTATACAGGGTGGGGGTATGGGTTTAGTATTAAAGTTATTTAAGTTGTGGGTAGTTTTAATGTTATCGCAAATATATAGACAAGGATTATATGTGCTTATAAGTATGTCAATGTATGCTCTGCAGGGGTGTGGGATGCGGGGTAGTGAGATAAGAGGGACTACTATTATATGTATTCTGGTACATCTGATAAGGAGCTGAAAATTCTCTCCTGGAATGTGCGGGGCCTAAATAATGCTGTGAAACGTTCTCTTGTACTAAGACAAATTAGAAAAAATGATCCTGATATTGTTTGTCTATTGGAGACTCACTTACACGGTGATAGAATACTCGCCCTTAAAAAAGCATGGGTAGGTAGGGCATACCACTCTACGTACACGACTACTTCTCGAGGGGTCTCTATATTGGTACATAAACGTCTCTGCTTCTCCTTGGAAAAAATTCAAGTGGATGCAGGAGGAAGGTTTGTACTGATGAAGGCTGTCATTAATTGGGTTCCGGTGATTCTGTTAGCTGTATATATACCCCCACCGTATAATGGTGAGGTGTTAAGGAAATGTGGAGAATTCATGGCATTGTTCCCAGATGTTCCAGCCATTTGTATAGGGGATTTTAATAATGTGATAAATGGAGAGGTGGACAGATGGCGAGAGAAAAATGCTGTAGTTGGCAACTCTAAGTCGGCTTTTTCTGCTCTGGTTGAGAAAATGGGGTTAGTAGATGTATGGCGTTTGAGGCACCCAGAGGAGGTCCAATTCTCCTGCTTTTCTACATCACATAATGCATTTTCAAGAATTGATCTGGCTCTGCTGTCACACTCTCTGGTACCGCTGGTGAGGAGCGTGGAATATAGGGCTAGGGGGATCTCTGACCACTTGCCCCTCTGACTATCTATTGATTTTGCAATTGATAGAGGCCAGTCCTTTTGGAAATTAAATCCCTTCTGGCTCTCCTTGATGGGTACAGGAGCGACCTTGGTGACACAGTGGGAAGGCTTCTTTGTAGATAATCTGGTAACAGCAAGGCCACCTATAGTTTGGGATGCTTTTAAGGCTTTCCTAAGGGGGACATTAATTGCTGGCATAGCTGAAATTAAAAAGTCGTCCAGACAAAAAGAACAGATATTAGAGAAAAAGTGTAAATCCTTAGAAGCACAATACATTGCGGACAAAACTGAGGTTGCAAGGGGAACATGGCAGTTGGCCCAGAGAGAGTGGGTAGAGTATGTATTTGAGAAATCCAAACGTAAATTTCTGTTTTCTAAGCATGTACGATATGCAGAGGACGATAGAAATGGTAGCTTCCTGGCTTATCTGACAAGGGCGGAGAGGGCAGATGCAGCAGTACCGGTTATCTGTGATGACAGTGGGGTTAAGAAGTATCTGATGCCTGATATTGTTGAGGTATTTCATAAATATTACACGAATACATATAAGTCACAGGTCAGATATGACATGGATACGTTACAGCAGTATTTGAATGGTATCTCCCTTCCTGTCCTCTCCGATGATAGTAGGGAGTTTTTGGACTCACCCTTTACTCTTGAAGAGATTGATATAGCTATTATGTCATTCCCTAATGGTAAAGCCCCTGGAGTAGATGGAATCCCAATTGAATTATATAAAAAACACCGGCCCTTTTTTGTTTCTAGGTTGTTGGATACATTCAGCGAGCTGGGTGAGATTGGCGCTCTTTCCCCTTCAATGGCAGAGGCAATAGTGGTGGTGCTGCCTAAGTCAGGGAAAGATATGTTGTACCCTGAGTCCTACTGCCCGATTTCCCTTTTGTGAAATGATGTTAAGATTCTAGCAAAATTACTGGCTTTGAGGTTAAGTAGAGTGGTGCTGGAATTAATTCATCCGGATCAGACGGGATTTATGCCGGGCAAGTCCACGTCTATCAATCTTAGAAAGCTGTATACTCTCCTGCAGGTGCGGTCACCCTCTTCTGAGAGCGAAGTTGTGGTGTCCTTGGACGCAGCCAAGGCGTTTGACTCGGTGGACTGGCCATACCTGTGGGAGGTATTGTCCCGATTTGGAGTGGGCCCGGAATTTATAAAATGGGTTAAACTTTTGTATTCACATCCAGTGGCGCGGGTCTGTGTCAATGGGCATCTTTCTCAACAATTTCAATTAGAGCGGGGTACTAGACAGGGATACCCGTTGTCTCCGGCCCTGTTTGCATTAGCAATAGAGCCGCTGGCCTGTAAGATCCGGCATGATAGAGAAATTGTGGGACTTAGATCAGAGCACAGAGAGGATAAGGTGGCATTATATGCAGATGATATGCTGTTGTTCCTTTCAGATCACGACACTTCCCTAAAACATTTGCTGCGGGTGGTTGATGGATTTGGTTTTTTTTCCGGCCTAAAAATTAATTGGGATAAATCTAGCGTGTTCCCTCTGGGATGGGAGTGTCCCGTGACAATGCCAGAAGGCTTACAGTTAAAATGGGCATCGAAATTCAAATACTTGGGAATATGGATCTCTAATAGCCCCGCTGAATATGTAGAACTTAATTTGCGGCCCCAGGTCAAATACATTAAAGAAAAAACTTATGTATGGAAGAAGCTCCCACTTTCTGTCTCCGGTAGGATAAATTTAATTAAGATGATGGTGCAGCCAAAGTTTTTATATATACTCCAGCAGTCACCTGTATATATTCCACCCTCCATTTTCCGATGCATTGATAGCTATTTGATTTCATTGGTTTGGGGAGGGGGAAGGGCTAAGGTCAAGCTCAGCTCGGTGTATAGATCCAGATCTTCTGGTGGATTTGCACTTCCTAACTTGAAATTATATTGTTTTGCCTCTCAATTGGTCCACCTTAAGGCATGGGTTTCGGACCCCGATTACCATGAGCTACATTGGGTGTTGGTACACCAATTTAATTCTAATCACACTCCGTTACAGTCACTGCTGGCGGGGCGGCTTGGTATGCGGGCTCCTCCGCTCCTGATTCAGGCAGTTAAGATTTGGACAATCTGTAATAAAATAATGAAACAAACTGACATTGATCCATATACTCCTATCTGGGGGGCAAAGAAATTTGAGAAGTTGAATACAGTGAAGAGGGCCAGGGAGTGGTCTCGGTTGGGTGTGGTGTCGGTAGGTCAGCTTTATGATACAAATGTACTTAAATCCTTCGAACAGTTGGTTGGGGAATTCTCTGTACCCAGAACAATGTTTTATTCTTACCTTCAGTTACGACACGCCATAAACACACAATTTAAAGGGGAGACTTTGGTGTTTGGGGTGGATCCACTGAGGAAACAATTACAGGCCTTGGGTTATAGAGGTCTGATCTCTCGAATGTATTCATGTCTTCTGTATGAATCCACTGCAGATGATTTGGATGGTTTGAGGAATCAGTGGGAAATAGATATTGGCCCTTTATCAGACAAGGAGTGGGAAATGGTTACAGACAGTACTAAAGGTTATACTTCATCATTAAAATTTCAACAAATACAGGTGTTTATCTTACACAGGGCCTACTTTACCCCTATTAGATTGGCAAAATTTCGCCCGGATGCTACCCCTAACTGTCCGAAATGCAATTCGATCAATGCTAACTTTTGGCACCTTCTATGGGAGTGTTCATGTATACAAATCTTCTGGCGAAGGATCAGGAGATGTATTCAGGTTACTGGAATTGAAGTGTCTCTTAGTTCACCGGCCACTTGTCTCTTTGGGCTCCGATTGAAGGGGAAAGTTAATAAACTGACAAAAATGTACATTTCACAGTTATTGATGTTGGCTAAGGTCTGTATAGCGAGGCTGTGGTTGGCCCCGACGAGTCCCACGGTTAAAAATTGGAAGGCACTGGTCAATACCACCATAAGGCACGAGAGATTTGTTTATACTAGCAGACAGGCTCTGAAGGAATTTGAGAATATATGGTACAGATGGTTAGAGTATCCACTCTATCCTATGTCATCTATTATTATTATTATTAATATTTATTTATAAGGCGCTACAAGGCATCCGCAGCGCCGTACAGAGACAAACAAAATCACAATACAATGGGAGACAGCACAGTACAGTAAACACAGCAACTCAGTACGCTCAATGCACAGCTAGAGAGGGCGGGGAAGGGGGAGGGAGGATCCGAAAATGACGGGGCCCAAGAAGGGGGGCGTGGAAGACAGGGAGACCCCCAGGGGGAAGGAGGGAGCGAAAGTGGATGTGGGGTGGAGGACCTTTGAGGAGGAGGGCTAAGTAGCTGGAGAGCAGAGTTAGAAGTGGTGGAAACAGGAGGAGAGATGGCCCTGCTCAGAGGAGCGTACAATCTAAGGGGAGGGGTGGACAGACAGAGAGACGCAGGGGAGAGAGGGAGAGTAGGGGGACAGAGGCAGAAGATAAGGTAGGAAGTTAAGTGGGAGACAGAAAGGCTTTAAGAAAAAGGTGGGTTTTTAGGGCCCGTTTGAAGCTGGATAGATTAGGGGAAGTTCTGATGGAGGGAGGGAGCTTGTTCCAGTGGAGGGGGGCAGCGCGGGCGAAGTCTTGGATACGCGCGTGGGAGGAGGTTATAAGGGGGGAAGAGAGGCGACGGTCAGAGGCAGAACGGAGAGGGCGGGATGGAGCATGAATAGAGAGGAGGGTGGAGATGTAGGGCGCAGTGGAGTTGGCGAGGGCCTTGTAGGTGAGTGTGAGGAGCTTAAAGAGGATTCTGAAGGGGAATGGGAGCCAGTGAAGGGCTAGGTAGAGGGGGGAGACAAAAGAGGAGCGGCGAGAGAGGAAAATAAGCCTAGCTGCAGCGTTAAGGACGGATCGAAGGGGATCGAGATGAGAGTGGGGGAGGCCAGTGAGGAGGAGGTTGCAGTAGTCCAGGCGGGAGATGATCAGAGAGTGGATAAGGCATTTGGTGGCATCTTGGGAGAGGAAGGGCCGGATGCGAGCGATGTTGCGCAGCTGGAAGCGGCAGGATTTAGCAAGAGAGAGGATGTGGGGGCCAAAGGAGAGAGAGGAGTCGAGGATGACACCAAGGCAGCGAAGTTGGGGGACAGGGGAGATAGAGGTGTTGTCGACAGTGATGGAGAGGTCAGAAGGGGATGGGGTATGAGAGGGAGGAAAAACTATGAGCTCAGTTTTGGCAAGGTTAAGTTTGAGGAATCGAGAGGACATCCAGGAGGAGATGGCAGAGAGGCAGGCGGACACCCTAGAGAGGAGGGAGGGAGAGAGATTAGGAGAGGAGAGGTATAGTTGAGTGTCGTCAGCGTAAAGGTGGTAGCTGAAGCCGAAGGAGCTGATGAGTTCACCCAGGGAGGAGGTGTATAGAGAGAAGAGTAAGGGTCCCAGAACAGAGCCCTGAGGGACCCCGACTGGAAGGGTGGATGGGGGGGAGAGAGACCCAGAGGTGGTGACAGAGAAGGAACGGTGAGTAAGGTAAGAGGTGAACCAGGACAGGACTGGGCCGGAGAGGCCGAAAGACTGGAGGGTGTGAAGGAGGAGGGGGTGGTCAACGGTGTCAAAGGCTGCAGAGAGGTCAAGGAGGATGAGAAGGGAGAAGTGGCCCCTGGCTTTTGCAGAGAGGAGGTCATTGGTGACTTTAGCCAGGGCAGTTTCAGTGGAGTGGAGGGGGCGGAAACCAGACTGGAGAGGATCAAGGAGGGAGTATTCAGAAAGGTAGGAGGTGAGACGGCTGCAGACGAGCCTCTCAAGAATTTTGGAGGCAAATGGGAGAAGAGATATGGGGCGATAGTTCGAGAGAGAAGTGGAGTCGAGATTAGGTTTCTTAAGAATGGGGGATACGAGAGCATGTTTGAAGGAGGAGGGGAAGATGCCAGTGGAGAGGGAGAGATTAAAGAGGTGAGCGAGGTGGGAGCAGGTGGTGGGGGAAAGGGAGCGAAGAAGGTGGGAGGGGATGGGATCCAGGGGGCAGGTAGTGGGGGGGGATGATAAAATGAGAGAGTGGACTTCCTCGCCGGTGGTGGGACGGAAGGAGTGGAGGGGAAGGTGGTTGGGGGGGGAGGACAGAAGAGTGGGAGGGGTGGAAGAGAGAGTGGAGGAGGAGATTTCAAGTCGGATGGCCTCGATTTTAGAGGAGAAGAAGGAGGCGAAATCAGAGGCAGTCAGGGAGGAGGGGGTGGGGGGGAGGGGAGGGGGCCAGGAGAGTGCTAAAGGTGGCAAAGAGGCGGCGGGGGTTAGAGGACTGGGAAGAGATGAGGGATTTAAAGAAAGATTGTTTAGCGAGTGAGAGGGCAGAGCTGTAGGATGAAAGGATGAATTTAAAGTGGAGGAAGTCAGCCAGGGAGCGGGATTTTCTCCAGTGACGTTCGGCAGAACGGGAGCATTTTTGGAGGAAGCGGGTAAATTTGGAGTGCCAGGGTTGGGGTTTGGAGCAGCGGGGGTGGACGGAGTGGGCAGGGGCAACCGCGTCCAGAGCGGAGGTGAGGGTGTGATTGTAGAGGGAGACCGCCTGGTTGGGGCAGGCCTGGGAGGAAAGGGGAGAAAGGAGGGTATCGAGAGAGGAGGACAGAGAGGCAGGGTCAAGAGCATCGAGGTTGCGTATGGACAGAGTAGGTTTGGGCAGGGGGAGGGGAGCAGGAGAAGAGGAGAGAGAGAAGGAGAGGAGATGGTGGTCGGATAGAGGAAAGGGAGAGATGGAGAAGTCGGAGAGATTACATAGGTAGGAGAAGACAAGATCAAGGGAGTGACCAAGGCAGTGGGTAGAGGAGGAGGTCCATTGGGAGAGACCAAGGGAGGAAGAGAGGGTGAGCAGTTTGCTGGAAGCAGGGTAGGTGGGGTTGTCGATGGGGATATTAAAGTCACCGAGAATGATCGAGGGGAGATCGGAGGAGAGGTAGTGAGGAAGCCAGCTAGCAAAGTTGTCAAGGAAGAGGGAGGTGGGGCCAGGGGGGCGGTAGATGACAGTGACGCGGAGATGGATGGGGTAGAAGAGGCGGATGGAGTGAGCTTCAAAAGAGGAGAAGGAGAGGGAGGGTTCAGGGGGAATGACACGAAAAGTACAGGTGGAGGAGAGGAGGAGGCCAACTCCACCGCCAGGGCGGGCACCAGGCCTGGCGGAGTGGGTGAAGGAGAGGCCACCATAGGAGAGGGCAGCGGGGGAAGTAGTATCAGAATCGGAGAGCCAGGTTTCAGTAACGGCAAGAAGGTTAAAGGAGTTGGATAGAAAGAGGTCGTGGATAGCAGTCAGCTTGTTGCGGACGGATCTGGCATTCCAGAGGGCACAGAAGAAAGGGGGAGAGGAGAGGGGGGAAATGGGGATGAGGTTAGCAAGATGAGCAGCGCGCGGGGGATGGCGGGGAGGAACGGGAGAGGTAGGGCGGGGGGAGAGTATGGGTATGGAGTGAGAGCGGGGAGGCATAGTAGGGAGAGAGAGTAACAGAACAGTGAGATAGTGGGGACAGTGAAAAACAGGTAAGAACAAAGGCAGGAAGACAATGAAAAGGTGGAAGATAATAACGAATTAGGGCGTGGAGGGCATGGAACAACAGTACAGTGAGATAATAAGGACAATGAAGACAGGTAAGAATGATAGCAGAACAGTAAGATAATAAGGACAGCGGATAACAGGTAAGAATAAGCAGGGAGACAATAGCAAGATGGAGGACAATAACCAATTAGGGCGTGGAAGGCAAAGAATAATAGAAGGAGAGGTAATAAGGACAATGGAAATAGGCAAGAATAATAACAGGTAAAACTAGTTGCTGGTAAATATAAAATCAGGAAAAACAAGATAAAGGCATATAAATAGTAGAATAATAACAGGTAAAAAGTAGAAACTTGTAAATGTACAATCAGGAAAAACAAAATAATGGCATATAAAATAATGTTTTATATGCAGTTGATGCAGTTAAGCCAGGGATTCAGCAGGAGAAGGGTTAACTGACAAGCCGGGTCGGTACACAGTTGATCAGTTGGTGCAGATAAGCCAGGGATTCAGCAGGAGAAGGGTTAATTGACAAGCCGGGTCGGTACACAGTAGATCAGTTGATGCAGATAAGCCAGGGATTCAGCAGGAGAAGGGTTAATTGACAAGCCGGGTCGGTACACAGTAGATCAGTTGGTGCAGATAAGCCAGGGATTCAGCAGAAGAAGGGTTAACTGACAATCCGGGTCGGTACACAGTAGATCAGTTGATGCAGATAAGCCAGGGATTCAGCAGGAGAAGGGTTAATTGACAAGCCGGGTCGGTACACAGTAGATCAGTTGATACAGATAAGCCAGGGACTCAGCAGGAGAAGGGCCAATTGACAAGCCGGGTCGGTACACAGTAGATCAGTTGATGTAGATAAGCCAGGGATTCAGCAGGAGAAGGGCCAACCGACAAGCCGGGCCGGCACACAATAGATCAGCCGGTGCAGATAAGCCAGGGATTCAGCAGGAGAAGGGTTAACTGACAAGCCGGGTCGGTACACAGTAGTACAGATGCTCTATCTACTTAAATGTATGGCTACCGCAGTTCTTATAATAAGTATCTGAGTCCATGTAATAAACCCTGCATGTATAACATACTTATGTATAAGCATTTACGATGTATGATCCTGAATGAATATAGCACATTTATTATTATTATGCTTTAATGTAATCTTGTAAATTCCGTCATTTAATTCCGATATGTATGCGATTGTTTTTCTTTTCTTTTTGTTGTTTAGTATGTTTATATCTTAAAAAATTTCAATAAAAATACTGGATTTAAAAAAAAAAAAAAAAAAGAAATACATAAGCATTCTGTATACTCATAGAAATTAGATAAACCTTTGCTGTTAATGTTTCCTTGACTACAAGATTATTTCATTCCCTGAGTACCAATAAAGATGTCTTCACCTTTAATCTTTCCCAATGACTTTGGTCTACACATCCTGGAAATTGATTAAATAAATTGATTTAAACTACAAGAAACTAGGCTGTGTAAAGACCACCCCACATGTTCACCAAATTCCACATAATTACTCTCATTTAATTTACTTTTTTTATTTTTTTTCCCACCCCAAGGACATAAATTGTCAGCACTAAACGTATATGGAACTTATTTTAAAAATCATTTAAAATAAGTTCAATGTGAAGCTAAAAATACTTTAGAATATGTTCTAAAATTTATAATTTGTGTGTGGATCTATTGCTTATGTAGATTATAGGGGATAAGTGTTTAATCCCATTTCTGGATGCAGTTATACATCGGACAGACATCAGGTGCAATCTCTTGCGTAAAACCACATTTGACTTGGAGCAACCCATAGATTTTAAAGCTAAACTGCATGGTAAAACCAAGTGTATAACTGTCAGGGCAGGTACCATCCCGCCAAGCGACCCTTTTGTGTAAATAAAGAATCTTTTTTAAAAACGGGCATGAACTGATTTCCACTAAAGCAAATATCTACAAACGGGGGAAATAACGATCCTCCCACAAAAACTACCTCTCTTTCAAAAATGCTAAGACTCTTCCTGACAACTCTGGGTTGTGGGTGACTGGGTAATGGGGGGGAGGGAAAACATACCCCTGGAGTGGCAATTAAGACCCCCAACAACTTATACAAATATATTATAAGTTAATAATAAACATATAGGCATTTTTATTTTTTATAATAAATGTTACCGGTGCTAGAGTCCTCCATGGTTTTTGCCTATTTATATAGTATCACTGCGGTGTGTGTGTTTTGGTAATGCCATCTGAGAATTGTTACCCAAACTGAGGCATAGAAAAAAATCCTTATTCTAAGTAAAAAATTAAAAAATCAAGTTTATTAAGTTAGGAAAAAAATAAAATAATTTATATATTGTATATGAGTTGCTGTTAAAATATTTTTTTTTACCAGAATTGAAAGCTGAAGTGGAGTGATAAGTAATTGTTATCACTCTGAGTCACTATCCCCTGGACAGCTGAGTAATGCTATGCAATGGGTTTTGTTTATTAAGTAATAAATTACACTTATCGTCACTGCGGGATGAAGTTTGAAAAATAGGCCCCTAATGATTACGCTGAAAAATAAGATGAAAATATAAATATAGGAAAAGCTGAGTGAAGTAATTGTGCTTTAGAAAAGTCACTGGATATTTCAGTTTTTGACATTTTCTAATAAAAATAAAATATGCATTTAATAATGACCAAGGCATATTAAGTTAATGTTTCACAATAGATTCCTTTAAATATGGTTATCTCTTTATACTTCTTCAACAGCAGACATAAAGAAGCCTACTTACTTTTAATATATTCACAATTAAATCATCTTCTGAATTTTCTTGCACTAATTAAGTTAAATTGGTGAGTCTTTTCCTCAAATGCTGGTATGGTGAACAACTCAATACCAGGAATAAGCACCTCTTATGGTCTGTTCCTATATTGGACTGCCTGGACTTGCACTTAAAAAAATAGGAGTGGAACCAGGCTGGGAGGCTGCAAAGCATGGGTATTGCTGTGCTTCCTGGTGGCTGGCTTCTCACCCACAAGCAGCCACCTTATTGTAAGTGCCACATTACAGATCGGCCCACTGCTCCTGCACGCAGGCTATCTACCACCCACCGACCCCTGGCAACTAAGCAGACCTCACTGCTGATTCACCTAAGGGAGGCTGGCAGAATAGTCTGCCTACCACACCCTTTATTATTATTATTATTATTATTATTATTATCTTTGACAGATAAGGCGCCACAAAGGGTCCGCAGCGCCGTACATTACATATACAGAAAACAGAACCAAGACACAACATGATACACAAATATATACAAACACAGGTGATAGGGTAAAGCAAATCAGATTATATCTGGGACAGATAGTGAAAGGGATGGTAGAAATCAGCAAGAAGAAGGCCAAAGCTTAAGAAAACAGGGAAAACAGGGCTAGTGAAGCAGGCCAAGAGGTACAGAGGGTGAAGGAACAGTAGAAGGAGCACACAAGGAAAGAGGGCCCTGCTCATGAGAGCTTACATCCTGCTGGTGTTTTCGGTGTGGGGTGAGGTCATTAATATTATGTGGTGACTGGTGTGTATAGTGGTCATGCATTTGCTAGTCTTCACCTACTTTCAGCCCTCTTTTTTTCTTAGAGATGTGGAGGTAAAATGCATAAACCTGATATTTTTTATTAGAATATGTCACAAAGCTAATACTTTATACTTCTCTCTTTTTACCATTGTTGAAGTTATCAGATAACAACTGGACAGTTGTTGCTAGGTAATAGCACATTGCTGTACATTGAAAATGCTGCCAGTAGTATTTTGTAGATAATCCCATTTTCTTTACTGCTTCATCAAACATATGATAGATGTGACCTGTGTAAGCAATCACTGCAATTCTGTGATCACTCTCCAGATTCTTCAATTCTCTGGAATATGTGAATAAGCATTCTATGTCCTATTAATTAGGAGTATTTTTTATCTCTTTCTCTATTGAGTTTTCTCAATTCTTTTTTTCAAATGCCAGAGATGCAGCCTTTATATTGGTCAGCAAAAATCTTAGGGTTCACATTTGGTCCTAATTAATAATAGACCTACATAAGCAGAATATGTCTGAAGAGAGCACAAAAGATAATTTTGTCACAGAGATTTAATTTTCAAGAGACCAGAAAAAATTAGTGTAAAACATTGGAAAGCGTAAAAGGAAGGAAGTCTAAAACACCCAAACATTCAAGTAAAATAAGAAAAAAGAAAAACATAAAAGGCAATTTGCAATTAGCTATAATGATGTATTTAAATTTTGTCCCTGCATGTAAAATGTGTACCCATTGGGGACTTTCCATTAAAAGGTTTTTCCTGATTTTCTATTACGACATGAACTATTTAGGCTTGGCAGTGGCATTTAATAGCATTTCTGAATACCTATAACACTTATACCAAGTGACAGAGGTGGAACTAGCGAGCTGTGGCCCCGATCCAGGGAAGCAGAGAGGAGGGAATCTTGGCCCACAGCTCGCTAGATCTCTGTGCAGCGGGCCCCATTATCTCCATGGGCCTTGGTGCACAGCACCTGCTGCACCAATGGTAGTTCCGCCACTGTGATACTGACACAATAAACTTATTGAACATGATATCATTTTTAAAGAATGCCAAAGTCATTGGATATTGCCTTCACTTTTCTACAAGAAAATACTACTATACTCTATACTAGAATATACTCTGAATTTACAGCATAGGTTTCTCTTAATCTTCCCATGGGCCACTGTTTTCCCAAGATGCCACAGGAATTTGTAATTCAGATTTCTCATATTCCTAGAGTTAAGCTTGTGGTGGACAAAAAGAAGCAAGTGGTGACTCTTAATGCTGAGCAAATGTCACGTTACATGGATGGTTCTCTTTACCTGGTACTAATATCAAGCTGATGTGCACAAGGGGAGGCCCATGAAAGTGGGTGATAAGCACAAACTGTATCTGTTGTGCAGAAACAAGAGGGCTACAAACCCAGAAGAGATACAAGAAGAACAAAACACAATAGATTTTGAGGAGAGGAGTAGGGGGTGAAATGCAATATTACTTACTGATTGCTGGCTAGTCTTATGCACCTGATATAGTGACCACATGCAAAATATTTTTACAGTAGGTGGCGCAGATTGTGCCTCAACCCTCACTTTTAATGTGACACCTTTCACACATTCCATGTATCCTTTATATGGGAAATGCTTTTCTAGGCTAATTTTTATCAATGTTATACAAGCATTTCTGAAACCCACTTACTGGCCCACTCTCCAAATGCATAATTCTGCAAGGTCTCAGATACTACATCTCCTGCACATTATAACTGTCTATTCAACCCATCCACCCATTCCCCCACATGGCTGCCCACATCATTACTCACACCACATGCCCAAGCTCATCCCCTCTATATGCTGTCACTCCCCCTCCACCACATATCATACTGCCTCCCCACAGTCATCCAATCCCAACAATTTTATTCCCATTTTTCATCTTAGTCCCCCCCCTTCTCCTGCATACTCTGCAACACAAGATCTGTCTGCAAAAAGTTAACTCCCATCCGTGATCTTTTTTTCTTCCCATACTTTGGTCTCCTAGCAGAAACATGGATCTCCCCCTTTGATACTGCTTTCAAATGCTACACTATCCCACAATTGTCTCTCTTTCTCCCACACTCCTTGTCCTGGTTATTGCCCAGGAGGTGTTGTAGTTGTCTCCTGGCTGCACCTCAGTGTTATCGCCCCTGAACCCTACCTCTTCTCCTCCTTCAAAGTTCACTCCATCCAGCTCTCCACCTTCGAGACGGTGTGATCTATTGTCCCCAGACCCTTCCTCCATTTTTCTTGATAACTTTGCCACATACTTTCCCTTGTCCTCTATTCTAACATTTACACTATTATTCTGCCACCCTCTGCTCCTACCCTCCTACCACTAATCTCTCTTCCTCTACGACCTGTCTTCCCCTCCATCTTTAGCCATGCTCTCATCTCCCCTATTCCCAAGAAACTTTCCCTTGATGTATCCTTTCTCTCCAGCTACCGCTCCATATCTCTTCTCCCCTTTGCTCCTAAAATTCTTGAACGACTTATCTTAAATTATCTGACCCACTTTTTCTCTTTCCACTCTTTTCTTGACCCTCTCCAGTCTGGCTTCAATCCCTTCACTCATCTGAAACCACTCTCACTAAAGTGGCAAATGACTTACTAAGGCTAAAGTTCACTTCTCCGTTCTAATACTTCTTTGATTATTTTGACACCATTGACCATTCTCTTTTCTTCAACTCCCTTCACTCCCTAGGTCTTTACGAAGCTGCCCTCTCCTGGTTCACTTACTACCTCTCTGGCCACTCCTTTAGTGTGTCTGCTTCTGACTCTTTCTCCTCCCCTTTTCCTTCCTCTATTGGAGTCTCTCAAGGCTCTGCCCTTGGCCCTCTGGTCTTATCCCTTTACACCTGGTCTCCCAATATCATCTCTATACTGATAATGCCCAAATCTTTCTTTCCTTCTCTGACCTCTTTCACTCCTTCCTATTTCAAGAATTTACACAGATAAGCCACAACATTAAAAGCACTGACAAATGAATAACACTGATTATCTTGTTACAATGGCACCAGTCAAGGGGTGGGATATATTAGGCAGAAAGTTCATGAAGTTGATGTGTTTGAAGCAGGAAAAATGGGCAAGTGTAAGGATCTGAGCAACTTTAACAATGTCCAAATTGTGATGGCTAGATGGGTGAGAGCATCTCTAAAACAACATGTCTTATGGGGTGTTCTTGGTATAGTTAGTACCTACCAAAAGTATTCCAAGGAATAGCAACCGGTGACAGGGTCATGAGTGCGCAAGGTTCATTGATGCACATGAGGAGTGAAGACTAGCCAGCCTGGTCCAATCCCACAGAAGAGCTACTGTAGCACAAATTGCTGAAAAAGTTAAAGTTGGCTATAACAGACAAGTGTCAGAACACACAGTGCCTCGAAGTCTGCTGCGTATGGGGCTCCATAGCCGCAGACCTGTCAGAGTGCCCATACTGCCTCATGTATTTGTAATTTTTCTTACTGCATTAGTTATGTCTTATATGTATTTGTACTATTGTCTGGCACTACACAATTTGTGGCACTTTATAAATAAATAAATAAATAAATAATAATAATTAATGTAAATATAAATGAGGCTGAAATGAGCAGTATCTTTGGAGGAAAAAAAAGTTTAAAGTGTTAGCAAATAGGAATTGACATTTTTAATCTTTCCATCATGCACAT
This sequence comes from Mixophyes fleayi, assembly GCF_038048845.1. NCBI lineage: Eukaryota > Metazoa > Chordata > Amphibia > Anura > Limnodynastidae > Mixophyes > Mixophyes fleayi. Next base: position 84,395,061 of record NC_134402.1, read on the forward strand.
ATCCATCTAGATCCGCAATCCCACAACAGGAGATGTGGGCAGGTCTAAAAATGGCAGTGTAGGCATTTACCAATATATTTGTGAGGTGCATTTGTACAAATAGCAATGCATTGCTTTGCATTGCGGGGGGGAAATTTTCGGTGCGGAAATTATGCCCACAGAATTAAAGGACCACTATACTTAAAGTGCAGGTTGGCTTATATAAAAGAGTCATTAATTACTTTCACAAATATATATATATGTAGAAGTTTTAGGAGCTTATTGGAATTGAGATAACATTAACTTCCAGTTATACACTGCAGCAACCCACTTTTAGCATCCGTTTGCAGAAAAGTCTGATAACAGAAAATAATAACTTGTACTTAGCTGCACAACAAATGTAAATATAACGTAAAACAATTCATGTCTGTTAAGTAAATGTTACACACATATTCAAGAATGTTATTACTACTAGGGATGTGCCCCGGCGACTTTTGAGGTCTCGTGTTTTGTGTTTTGGATCCGGATTTTCGTTATTTTTGGGGTTCGGATTTGTCTCGCAAAACACTTGACGAAAGGTCTCGGTTCGGATTTAAGGTTTTGGATTCGGATTTTTTTTGAAAAAAACATAAAAAGTTTAAAAATCAAGTTTTTGGGCTTATTTTCACTCCTAGGCTATTATTAACCTCAATAACATTCAATAACAAGCATTTCCACTAATTTACAGTGTATTCTGAACACCTCACAATATAGTTATTAGTCCAAAACGTTGCAACAAGGTATCTTTCTGGACTGCGTAGAGGAGTGGGTCACCACAATATATATTAAAAACCCTGAACTTTTATGATTCGCACCAATAAATGTACCTGGACTGCGTAGAGGAGTGGGTCACCACAATATATATAATAAGAAAACCATCAACTTGTTTGATTCGCACCAATAAATGTACCTGGACTGCGTAGAGGAGTGGGTCACCACAATATATTAAAAACCCTGAACTTTTATGAATCGCACCAATAAATGTACCTGGACTGCGTAGAGGAGTGGGTCACCACAATATATATTAAAAACCCTGAACTTTTATGAATCGCACCAATAAATGTACCTGGACTGCGTAGAGGAGTGGGTCACCACAATATATATTAAAAACCCTGAACATTTATGAATCGCACCAATAAATGTACCTGGACTGCGTAGAGGAGTGGGTCACCACAATATATATTAAAAACCCTGAACTTTTATGAATCGCACCAATAAATGTACCTGGACTGCGTAGAGGAGTGGGTCACCACAATATATATTAAAAACCCTGAACTTTTATGAATCGCACCAATAAATGTACCTGGACTGCGTAGAGGAGTGGGTCACCACAATATATATAATAAGAAAACCATCAACTTGTTTGATTCGCACCAATAAATGTACCTGGACTGCGTAGAGGAGTGGGTCACCACAATATATATTAAAAACCCTGAACTTTTATGAATCGCACCAATAAATGTACCTGGACTGCGTAGAGGAGTGGGTCACCACAATATATATTAAAAACCCTGAACTTTTATGAATCGCACCAATAAATGTACCTGGACTGCGTAGAGGAGTGGGTCACCACAATATATATTAAAAACCCTGAACTTTTATGAATCGCACCAATAAATGTACCTGGACTGCGTAGAGGAGTGGGTCACCACAATATATATTAAAAACCCTGAACTTTTATGAATCGCACCAATAAATGTACCTGGACTGCGTAGAGGAGTGGGTCACCACAATATATATTAAAAACCCTGAACTTTTATGAATCGCACCAATAAATGTACCTGGACTGCCTAGAGGAGTGGGTCACCACAATATATATTAAAAACCCTGAACTTTTATGAATCGCACCAATAAATGTACCTGGACTGCGTAGAGGAGTGGGTCACCACAATATATATAATAAGAAAACCATCAACTTGTTTGATTCGCACCAATAAATGTACCTGGACTGCGTAGAGGAGTGGGTCACCACAATATATATTAAAAACCCTGAACTTTTATGAATCGCACCAATAAATGTACCTGGACTGCGTAGAGGAGTGGGTCACCACAATATATATTAAAAACCCTGAACTTTTATGAATCGCACCAATAAATGTACCTGGACTGCGTAGAGGAGTGGGTCACCACAATATATATTAAAAACCCTGAACTTTTATGAATCGCACCAATAAATGTACCTGGACTGCCTAGAGGAGTGGGTCACCACAATATATATTAAAAACCCTGAACTTTTATGAATCGCACCAATAAATGTACCTGGACTGCGTAGAGGAGTGGGTCACCACAATATATATAATAAGAAAACCATCAACTTGTTTGATTCGCACCAATAAATGTACCTGGACTGCGTAGAGGAGTGGGTCACCACAATATATATAATAAGAAAACCATCAACTTGTTTGATTCGCACCAATAAATGTACCTGGACTGCGTAGAGGAGTGGGTCACCACAATATATTAAAAACCCTGAACTTTTATGAATCGCACCAATAAATGTACCTGGACTGCGTAGAGGAGTGGGTCACCACAATATATTAAAAACCCTGAACTTTTATGAATCGCACCAATAAATGTACCTGGACTGCGTAGAGGAGTGGGTCACCACAATATATTAAAAACCCTGAACTTTTATGAATCGCACCAATAAATGTACCTGGACTGCGTAGAGGAGTGGGTCACCACAATATATATAATAAGAAAACCATCAACTTGTTTGATTCGCACCAATAAATGTACCTGGACTGCGTAGAGGAGTGGGTCACCACAATATATTAAAAACCCTGAACTTTTATGAATCGCACCAATAAATGTACCTGGACTGCGTAGAGGAGTGGGTCACCACAATATATATTAAAAACCCTGAACTTTTATGAATCGCACCAATAAATGTACCTGGACTGCGTAGAGGAGTGGGTCACCACAATATATATTAAAAACCCTGAACTTTTATGAATCGCACCAATAAATGTACCTGGACTGCGTAGAGGAGTGGGTCACCACAATATATATTAAAAACCCTGAACTTTTATGAATCGCACCAATAAATGTACCTGGACTGCCTAGAGGAGTGGGTCACCACAATATATATAATAAGAAAACCATTAACTTGTTTGATTCGCACCAATAAATGTACCTGGACTGCGTAGAGGAGTGGGTCACCACAATATATTAAAAACCCTGAACTTTTATGAATCGCACCAATAAATGTACCTGGACTGCCTAGAGGAGTGGGCACTGGGCACCACAATAAAATATATAAAAAACCTTCAACAGGTCTGCATTACACTACACATACGGCTGCTCCTCCATCCTCTCCATCATATACATGTTGGAGTTTTAGCGTGTGACAACCTCTTGTTTTTGATAATGTCAGTGTATTTTGAATATTTTTCAATTTGCCCCACACCACTGAATGTACTTTATCTATGATACGCATCTATCTATCTTGACTGCGTAGTGTGGTGGCCCCGGTACACAATTTGGTACCGAGGCCACAATATAATTAAAAAACCCTCCACGTGTCAGAATTCCACCAAACAAGTATCTGGACTGCGTAGTGGGGTGGCCCCGGTACCCAATTTGATACCGGAGCCACAATAAAATAAATACACCCTCCACGTGTCAGAATTCCACCAAACAAGTATCTGGACTGCGTAGTGGGGTGGCCCCGGTACCCAATTTGATACCGGGGCCACAATACCTCCTCCAAACATGGTACAGACAATTCGTCATTGAGATCCCATCAAGTATGTTAAAGACAGACAGGGTCCAAGTGTTATTGGTTGACTTTGTAAACCAAAAAACTGTCCCTGTTGCACATAGTCGTGCAATGAAGACTGACTTTTTCATTTAAAGGCACCATCTTTCAAGTGTAGTGTTTGTAAGTCTAAGTCATATTATACTTTTGGTAAAATTGGTTTATTTTGTTCCTCTTTATGGTAACTACTAATAGAATTAAAGTATTAAATAGAAGCGGCAGTTCCTCTTTATGGTAATTAGTAATAGAATTAAAGTATTAAATAGAATTAAAGTATGAAATAGAATTAAAGTATTAAATAGAATTAAAGTATGAAATAGAATTAAAGTATTAAATAGAATTAAAGTATGAAATAGAGTGGTATAGAGTTGTAGTGTGGTATAGATAGAGTGGTCCCCACAATATAATAATAAAACCCTCAACTGGTCTGAATTCCACCAAACAAGTATCTGGACTGCGTAGTGTGGTGGCCCCGGTACACAATTTGGTACCGAGGCCACAATATAATTAAAAAATTGGGCATCAACTGTCACCGTTGTTTAATATCTGATAAACCTAAATATGGACTGCACAGTGGAGTGGCCCCGGTAGTAAATTTGGTGCCGGGGCCACAATACCTCCTCCAACTTCCAAGTGTAGTGTTTATAAAGACAGACAGCGTCGAAGTGTTATTAGTTGGCTTTCTTAACCCTAAAATTGTCCCTGTTGCAAATATTCGTGCAATGGACAGTTACTTTTTTATTGAAAGACTCAAGCTTTCAAGTGTAGTGTTTATAAAATATAAACAACAATACAGTAGTTTTAGAGCACGTCAATACCTCTTGTTTTAAATTATGACACGGCATTTTACTTTTGGTTTAATTTCTTGAATTTTTTAAAATTTGGTTTTACTTTTTGAACATGGCAAACGACTGTTGATTGGTCATATAATGCAAAAAAAAAGTTACAAGATGGAATTGTCCTTGGGCCGTCACACCCACCCTTATGTTGTTGAAATAGGACATGCACACTTTAACAAACCAATCATTTCAGCGACAGGGCCTACCAAACAACTTTGGCTGAAATGATTGGTTTGTTTGGGCCCCCACACCAAAAAAGCTATTCATCTCTCCATGTACAGACTAAACAGGCTCTACTGAGGCAAGATGTCGTCCTCATCCTCAACCTCTGATTCCTCTCCCCCTACAGTGTGTACTTCCTCCTCATCACACATTATCAATTCGTCCCCGCTGGACTCCACAACCACAGGTCCCTCTGTAGTATCTGGAGGGCAGTGCTGTACTTCATTGAGGAATTGATTATTCATTTTTATAAACATCATTTTTTCAACGTTGTGAGGAAGCAACCTCCTTCGCCGCTCACTGACCAGGTTCCCCGCTGCACTAAAAACTCTTTCCGAGTACACACTGGAGGGGGGACAACTCAGGTAAAATAGAGCCAGTTTGTACAGGGGCTTCCAAACTGCCTTTTTTTCCTGCCAGTAACAATATGGACTGTCTGACATGTCTACTTGGATGGTGTCAGCAAAGTAATCATTCACAATTTTTTCTATTGTGACAGCATCCAATGCAGCGAGAGTAGACATGTCTGCAATGGTTGGCAGGTCCTTCAGTCCGGACCAGATGTTATCAGCATCCCCGCCAGTGCCTCTTTTGGGAAAACTGAGCTTTTTCCTCGCAGCCATAGATGTGGAAGAAAATGAGGGTGGAGCTGTTGGCATGTCACGGTCCTCTTCAGAGGACAATCTCCTGACCAGCAGGTCTTTGCACCGCTGTAGACTTGTGTCCACCGGAAACAGAGACACAACATACGCTTTAAACCGAGGATCGAGCACGGTGGCCAGAATGTATTCCTCTGACTTTAAAAGAGTGACCACCCTCGGATCCTGGCAAAGCGTACGAAGGGCTACATCCACAAGAGCTACATGCTTGGTGTAATCGCAATGGCTTACCAGCTCCTCCCTCACTTTCTCCAGCTGCTTCTGCAACAGCCTGATCAGGGGAATGACCTGACTCAAGCTGGCAGTGTCGGAACTGACTTCTCGTGTGGCAAGTTCAAATGGCTGCAGAACCTTGCACAACACGGAAATCAGTCTCCACTGCGCTTGACTGAGGCGCATCCCCACTCCTTTGCCTATGTCGTAGGTGGCTGTGTAGGCCTGAATGGCCTTTTGCTGCTCCTCCATCCTCTGCAGCATATAGAGGGTGGAGTTCCAGCGCGTCACAACCTCTTGTTTGAGGTGATGGCAGGGCAGGTTCATGCTTTTTTGATGTGCCTCTAGTCTGCGGTAGGCACTGGCTGAATGCCGAAAGTGTCCAGCAATTTTGCGCGCCACCGCAAGCATCTCCTGCACACCCCTGTCACTCTTGAGGTAATGCTGCACCACCAAATTAATGGTGTGGGCAAAACATGGGACGTGCTGGAAATTGCCCATATTTAATGCCCGCACAATGTTACTGGCATTGTCTGACACCACAAATCCCCATGAGAGTCTAAGTGGGGTAAGCCACTGGGAGATAATTTCCCTCATTTTCTCTAATATGTTGTCAGTGTTGTGCCTCTTATTAAAGCCTGTAATGCACAATGTTGCCTGCCTTTGCATGAGCAGCCATTTTGTAGATGCTGCTACTGATGCAGCTGTTGCTGTTGCTGCGGAAGGGGATGCATCTACCCAGTGGGCTGTCACAGTCATATAGTCCTTCGTTTGCCCAGAACCACTTGTCCACATGTCCGTGGTTAAGTGGACAGTGGGTACAACCGCATTTTTAAGAGCACTGAGGACACTTGATCGTACTTCTCTGTACATTTTTGGTATCGCCTGCCTAGTGAAGTGGAATCTCGAGGGGATTTGGTACCGGGGACACAATACCTCCATCAACCCTCTAAATCCCACTCCACTGATGGCGGACACCGGGCGCACGTCTAACACCAACATTGCAGTTACAGCCGCAGTTATACGCTTTGCAATAGGGTGACTACTATCGTATTTTGTGGTCATGGCAAACGACTGTTGGACGGTCAATTGTTTTGTGAAAGACTTAGCGGTCTTACGACTTCCCCTCTGGGAAGATGACCGACTAACAGCAGCAACAGCAGCAGTGGCAGTAGTAGGCGTACCGCTGCAGGATTCCTCGGATGAATCCCGTATTGAGGAGGACTCAGTCTGGCTGCTGACTTGGGCTGCAGGACTGAATCTGATGGAGATTGTGGAGGAAGTTGACGAGGAGGGTGTTGCTGGTGTGTATCCAACTGGACCACGGGATTTAGGTGTCCCTGTACCGATGAGGGTCCTAGCCCCAGTGCCTGAACTAACCACTGAACTATGAAGGTTATTCAGGTGACGTATAAGGGAGGATGTTCCTAGGTGGGCAAGATCCTTACCCCTGCTTATTTGAGCTTTACATAAGCTACATATGGCCATACATTGGTTGTCTGGATTTGGATAAAAATAACTCCAGACCGAAGAGGTGCATTTTTTGGTCTTCTGACCAGGCATGACGATGGGCTTTTTCATCCCATGGACATCAGCTGTTTCCCCCCCTGGTGCCTCATTTACAATAACCACATCACCATCCTCATCATCAAGTTCCTCCACAGCGCCAGCTACATCATCAATAGCCTCCTCCCGAGCCACCTCTTCCAGTACAGTGATGGGAAGGTCAGGCTTGACAACCACCAACATCCTTGGACTCGCCTTGTGGATTTGTGATAATTTCTCTTTAGAAGGCAGAGTTGTTTGCTGTTTTGTTGCTGACAGCATAACTCTCTTCAATTTTTTGTAGGGGGGGGAGGAGGAGGAGGGCTAAGATCCGTGGGTGAAGCTGAACCACTAGTCATGAACACGGGCCAGGGCCTAAGCCGTTCCTTGCCACTCCGTGTCGTAAATGGCATATTGGCAACTTTACGTTTCTCCTCAGATGATTTTAAGTTTCTCTTTTTGCTACTTTTTCTTAACTTGGGCTTTTTGGATTTTACATGCCCGGTACTACGAGATTGGGCATCGGGCTTGGAAGACGACGTTGATGGCATTTCATCGTCTATGTCATGACTAGTGGCAGCAGCTTCAGCATTAGGAGGAAGTGGGTCTTGATCTTTCCCTACTTTATCCTCCAAATTTTTGGTCTCCATTATATGTAGCACAAGATACTGCAGAATGTGTGAACTTGGTAATATTGCAGTACCAATGGACTTATACTGCTGGATTGGTTTTGCAAATTTGGTTATAATTATTATATATTTTTTTTTTTTTAAATTTTTTATTTTTTTTTACTTTTTTTTTATTTTTAAAAAACTTGGGAATAGTGGGGAAATAACTATGCCCTTAGAAGCACAGAGCACAGGACACAGCACCACTGGACTGAACAGGACACGGCACAGGACCCAGCAGCACTACGGAACTCAGCAGGACAGAGCACAGGACACAGCACCACTGGACTGATACTGCAGAATGTGTGAACTTTGTAATATTGCAGTACCAATGGACTTATACTGCTGGATTGGTTTTGCAAATTTGGTTATAATTATTATATTTTTTATTTTATTTTTTATTTTTATTTTTTTTTTTACTTTTTTTTATTTTTTAAAAACTTGGGAATAATGGGGAAATAACTATGCCCTTAGAAGCACAGAGCACAGGACACAGCACCACTGGACTGAACAGGACACGGCACAGGACCCAGCAGCACTACGGACCTCAGCAGGACAGAGCACAGGACACAGCACCACTGGACTGATACTGCAGAATGTGTGAACTTTGTAATATTGCAGTACCAATGGACTTATACTGCTGGATTGGTTTTGCAAATTTGGTTATAATTATTATATATTTTTTTTATTTTTTAAATTTTTTATTTTTTTTTACTTTTTTTTTATTTTTTAAAAACTTGGGAAAAATGGGGAAATAACTATGCCCTTAGAAGCACAGAGCACAGGATACAGCACCACTGGACTGAACAGGACACGGCACAGGACCCAGCAGCACTACGGAACTCAGCAGGACAGAGCACAGGACACAGCACCACTGGACTGATACTGCAGAATGTGTAAACTTTGTAATATTGCAGTACCACTGGACTTTTACTGCTGAATGTGTGAACTTGGTAATATTGCAGTACCAATGGGCTTATACTGCAGGATTGGTTGTGCAAATTTTGTGGTAATTAAAAAAAATCAAAGTAGTTTTTGGTATTTTTTAAAAAAACTTTTTTTTATTTTTTTAAACACAGGGGAATATTGGGGAAATAACTATGCCCTTAGAAGCACAGAGCACAGGACACAGCACCACTGGACTGAACAGGACACAGCACAGGACCCAGCAGCACCACTGACCTCAGAAGGACAGAGCACAGCACACAGCACCACTGGACTGATACTGCAGAACACAGCACAGCACAGCACAGCACAGCACAGAACTAAACAGCACAGCACAGAACTAAACAGCACAGCACGAGATCTACCAGGACAGAGGACCACCTAACACACCCTCCCTCTACCCTGATCAATGCCCGAGTGAAGATGGCGGCGACTAGCGGGGAATTTATAGGATCCGAGTATCGCGAGATCCGACAACGGGATTATGAGTCAGAGCCTCAGTTTCACATTTGAATTTGGCGCCAATACCCGGATCTGTCTCGGATCCGACTCGGATCCGCAACGTTCGGGTGGGCTCGGATTTCATAAATCCGAGTGCGCTCATCCCTAATTACTACTACTTTTACTAATGGCAACTATTATTTTAGGTTTTTGTTTTTCAAAGGAGAAGAAATAGTCCTAGAATGAGATAAACTTAAGTGTCAGCTATAGACTTATGGACTGATTTATAGTGAAAATAAAAATGCTAATTTTGCATACACATAAACTGCACACATACGCTTCTGAGGATGTAGAGTGAGTCACTTTAAAACTACAGTTTAGATAAGCCCTGCACAAAAATGCGGCCTTTATCATCATCAACTCAGAAACTCGCAGCAGGCCTATGAGACGTGTAAAGTTACACTCTCTAAAAAGTGTATCTTAAGATACGTATAAGCAAAAATCGGACACACAGACCTCTACCTCTCTAATCACTGTTAATTTCTCTGGGGCCATCTCTGCTCCGCTTCCTTTATCAGTTGTAGTACCACAAGGCTCAGTGCTAGGTCCTCTGCTGTTCTCTATCTATACCGCTTCTCATGTAAATCAAATAAGTTCCTTTGGATTTCAGTATCATCTCTATGTAGATGATACCCAAATTTATCTATCCTCTCCTGATCTCTCGACATCTGTGTTGTCCCGTGTTACTGACTGTCTTTCTGCCATATCATCTTGGATGTCCTCTCACCAACTCAAACTCAATCTTTGTAAAACATAGTTAATAATATTCCCACCCACCAACAAGAGCATACCTGACATTTCTATCTCTGTTGATAACATGACCTTAAATCCCACCCCACAAGCTCGCTGCCAAGTTGTAATCCTTGACTCACACCTATCCTTTGTTCCCCACATGGACTTTATATTTACATCATACTGCATGCATTTAAAAATCATTTCCAGAATACGTATGTGGTACCCCAAAGCCCTGTTGAACAGCACAGAGGAGTGCATAAACGCTTTTAAAATGCAGGGCTAAAAGGGGTTAATTGTGCTCCTGAAAACTTGTGCCCAGGAGTGATTGACAGGAGGAGGATGAAGGCCCTGATTAGCTGGGGGAGTAACAGGAAGAGGATGTGCAGGAAGGAGGAGAAAGAGAGAGCAGCATGGTAGAAGGAACAAGGGTGAGGACGTGCAGCCAAGCAGAGACAAGAGTGAGCTGCTGCCAGAACTGTGACATTGCCAGCAAAGCAGACGGAGAACAGCTGGGGACACGCAGCGGGGTGCCAAAGACATTCTCCACTAACTGCAGAACCGTCTCAAGGTAAAACCCTAGCCTGCAGTGTACTGCACACACCCCAGTGTCAGAGGGAAGAGTGATGAGAGAATCAATCCAAAACTGACATTGCATTCTTGTATAAGGAAGGATTGTGAGAGCTTTTCCCCCAGATCATACCTTTACGCAGGCTGCAGGGAACAATTAAGACGGTCATTTCAGCTATATCCTGTGTGTGTGCTGATATCTGGACACCATACCATGTTGCAGAGCACATGTGCTGATAGAGATTAATTGACTGTTGAGAGAACAGCGCCATCTTGTGGCTGAAATGAGCAACAGCCCTGCTTTCTACTATAATACTTAACCCTTGATGGAAACCTCTGCAGGACATTGGAACACTACCAAATTCCTGTGCACAGGTCAGCCCAGGACTGAGTGGAAAATATGGTAACGTTACCAGGGATAATATTGGTGCACCAAATGTTTTAGATGGATGTTAATGTTATGTGATTTACCTAAGAATTGATTTATTAATATTGAAGGTGTGACATTCAGTGTTAGTGGTACCGCTGCAATTCAAGTTAACTCAGCAGTAGATGCTAAAAGTGGGGCGCCTGACCCATAGGGAATAGCACGGTACCCCAAACACCTGAATAAAAAGGAGCCCTCTAGTGGGCGCGGTAGTGACCGTACGAGTCTTGATGGGTTATTACTGATGGTTTTTGCATCATCCCCAGTCAGATATTGCTAACTTGAAAGTAGTAACTGTGATTACCAGTGTGCCTTATTAGACAATGTGTATGTTATATGTTAAATGCTATTGTGCTCTATGCTGATCAGACGCATTATTTTGTCATACTATTGAGCTGAAGGGGTCAGTGGCGCGGTGTCTTACCGAAACTATCCTTACCGCATTCTCAATAAACCCGAGTTGTTTGACCAATCCTTGTCCCTTTCATTGAAGTGTTTATCTCCTGACCACCGGATATCCGAACAGAAAATAACCTGACTCGTGTCTGGAGGACAAGGTAAGAGAAGGATTCCCATCAGTACTCGACCACCACATAAACTTTAGCGTTAAACCGAACAGGATCCGAGTGCATCAGGAGAGTAATACCCTCAGTGAAAAATGGAGCAGCAACAAGGTGGGGGAGCAGCGCAACCGACAGGGCCACAAAACCCAGAACAGGCCACCCCAGCAGCAACACCAAATCTGCCAATAACCCTACCGTACTATTTCGGGGCCCCATGGCTCCCGAAGTACAACGGAGACGACGACAAGCTACAGGAGACTTCATTCACAGAATTCAAGAACAAACTGGAATCCATGTTCCGGCTATACCCGTTGAATGAACAGCAGAAAGTGGAGATCTTAATAGGGCAACTCACATGGTCAGCGCTCAGAGAAGTAATCTCATGGCTGATGGACGACAAGAAAGAAGCGGCACAAGTTTTAAAAAAAAAATCCACCATGTTTGAGACAAGAACTCTTCTGGAGCTGAAGATGAAACTATATGCTCGCAAGCAACAACCGAACGAGACACTGCGGGACTATGCCCTGAGCCTACAAGAGATGCTAAGTGCCATAAAGGCAGTGGACAAAGAGGAAGTACGAAACGCGGACGAAGCCCTGACCGTACAGTTCGTTGAAGGAGTCACCCAAGAAAGCGTTAAGATTCAGCTACGACTGATGAAAGCACAGATGCCAGGCAAAACCTTCCGAGAGTTTAAAGAGACCGCCATAGCCATTGTCGGTAACCAACGGGGAAGGGAGGAAGAATACCTAGAATTGGTGGGCTTCAGAGAAAGCGCAAGCTCAAGGGGAGCCATGGCAAACAGCACAGAAAAATCAACACGGGCCCAAGAATCGGTAATACAGAGCGGTCAGTATCCCACCGAAGACCCAATACAAACGCTCAAAAAGCAAATGGAGGAGCTGGCCGTCAGAATGGTAGAAATCCAGCGAGAGATGCGCCAAATGGCGAGGCCATCGGCACCCACCTACGGGGAACCAGAGTGGAGGCCCGAGAGACAAAGACCAGTCCGAGGCAGGTGGGAACCACCTCGCGAGTATGTACGGCGATCGCCCAACCAATTCGATGGTCAAGGGCGCCCGATATGCCTCCGGTGCCATGGGGTAGGACACATAGAACGAAACTGCGTCCAAAACGAACATTTAAACTCCGACACCCCGAGATCGAGGGCCGAATCTCGGGGCGAGCCCCGGGAATAGATCCGGATCCAGAAAACTGGAGGCCCCAGTTCATCGGACAATGTCCCACATTACCCGTTACAATTAATGGAGTGGAGACCCTGGCTATGTTTGACACGGGGTCGCAGATTACGACCATCCGGCTACCTACATTCCACAAGTATTGGGGCAAAGAGCAGCTGTTATCACCAACCCAACCTGGCTGCGGCTGACCGCCAGTAACGGCCTCGAGATTGCGTGTGAAGGGTATTGGGAAGCTGACATCCAGATCGGAGCGACCTTGTTGCCAAGACAAGGCTGTCTCGTCACCGCCCCCTGTGAAGGGAACATAGCCCCCATCATCCTGGGGATGAATGTGCTGCAAAGATGTCCGGATGAGCTAGTGGCGACTTTGAAGAGTAAATTAACCCAAGCTGCGTCCCCCGGTCATCAGGCCTTTCAACATACTGTTCGGCTCCTACAAAGTCATCAAAAGTCCGCTGGTCCTCATGTAAAGGTTTTGGGCACTGTCAAGTGGTTTAATGTGCGGAATGGATATGGCTTCATCAACAGAAATGACACCAAAGAAGATGTCTTTGTCCACCAGACAGCAATAAAGCGAAATAACCCACGGAAGTTTCTGCACAGTGTTGGAGACTGGGAGACTGTGGAATTTGATGTTGTGGAGGGAGAGAAGGGTGCCGAGGCAGCAAACGTGACTGGCCCTGGTGGTGTACCAGTAAAAGGTAGCAGATTTGCACCCTACCAACGAAGGTTCCGCAGACGTTTCTACCAGCCAAGAGGAGAGAATGCTGCAGAATCTGGTGGAGAAGTAAGTGCAGAGCAAGTGAGCGAGGGAGTGAGAGCAGAGGAAGTGTCATCTCCGCAGAGACCTTTCCAGCGCAGGCGCCTTCCTCCGTTCTTCTACAAACGGCAGAAGAAAGACTACGACCGGGATGCGCAGGCCTGTCGGCTGCCAGAAAGAAGCATCATCCTCAAGAAGAATAATCGACAGCGGAGTAAGCTGGATCCCAAGTGGAAGTTGAACCCGTATGTGAGAACGGCCGAACCCATATCAAGCTCCGCCCAAGGCCAGACCAAGGGCCAGAAGAAACATCAAGAGATGACTGGGACGAAGAGCCAGACAATGGCGAAGGGACTTTGCCTCAGCTGCCCACTGACCCTTTTGAGCTACTATTGGCGGTATCAGGATTAGAGGTCTGAAACTGTTGTATATAATGTATATTAAAACTGCTGTCATTGGACATGTTTGCCATTATAACTGTTGTAGATGTGTGATTTGAGTTGATAAAGAACAACCACCTTTATGTCTTAATGCGTGAGGACAAGCACCTGAAAAAGCGGGGGTGAATGTTATACCCCAAAGCCCTGTTGAACAGCACAGAGGAGTGCATAAACGCTTTTAAAATGCAGGGCTACAAGGGGTTAATTGTGCTCCAGAAAACTTGTGCGCAGGAGTGATTGACAGGAGGAGGATGAAGGCCCTGATTGGCTGGGGGAGTAACAGTAAGAGGATGTGCAGGAAGGAGGAGAAAGAGAGAGCAGCATGGTAGAAGGAACAAAGGGGAGGACGTGCAGCCGAGCAGAGACAAGAGTGAGCTGCTGCCAGAACTGTGACATCAAAGCGGACGGAGAACAGCTGGGGACACACAGCTGGGTGCCAAAGACAGTCTCCACTAACTGCAGAACCGTCTCAAAGGTAAAACCCTAGCCTGCAGTGTACTGCACACACTCCAGTGTCAGAGGGAAGAGTGATGAGAGAATCTATCCAAAACTGACATTGCATTCTTGTACAAGGAAGGATTGTGAGAGCTTTTCCCCCAGATCATACCTTTACACAGGCTTCAGGGAACAATTAAGACGGTCGTTTCAGCTATATCCTGTGTGTGTGCTGATATCTGGAACCATACCCTGTTGCAGAGCACATGTGCTGATAGAGATTAATTGACTGTTGAGAGAACAGTGCCATCTTGTGGCTGAAATGAGCAACAGCCCTGCTTTCTACTATAATACTTAACCCTTGATGGAAACCTCTGCAGGACATTGGAACACTACCAAATTCCTGTGCACAGGTCAGCCCAGGACTGAGTGGAAAATATGGTAACGTTACCAGGGATAATATTGGTGCACCAAATGTTTTAGATGGATGTTAATGTTATGTGATTTACCTAAGAATTGATTTATTAATATTAAAGGTGTGACATTCAGTGTTAGTGGTACCGCTGCAATTCAAGTTAACTCAGCAGTAGATGCTAAAAGTGGGGCGCCTGACCCATAGGGAATAGCACGGTACCCCAAACACCTGAATAAGAAGGAGCCCTCTAGTGGGCACGGTAGTGACCGTACGAGTCTTGATGGGTTATTACTGATGGTTTTTGCATCATCCCCAGTCAGATATTGCTAACTTGAAAGTAGTAACTGTGATTACCAGTGTGCCTTATTAGACAATGTGTATGTTATATGTTAAATGCTATTGTGCTTTATGCTGATCAGACGCATTATTTTGTCATACTATTGAGCTGAAGGGGTCAGTGGCGCGGTGTCTTACCGAAACTATCCTTACCGCATTCTCAATAAACCCGAGTTGTTTGACCAATCCTTGTCCCTTTCATTGAAGTATTTATCTCCTGACCACCGGATATCTGAACAGAAAAGAACCTGACTCGTGTCTGGAGGACAAGGTAAGAGAAGGATTCCCATCAGTACTCGACCACCACACGTACATATCTCACACAAGACACTGCAAAAACCTTAATTCATGCACTTATAGTCTCCCTCATTGACTATTGCAATTCCCTCCTTACTGGTCTTCCCCAAAATAGACTTAAACCCCTACAATCTATTTTGCACACTGCGGCAAGACTGATTTTCCTTGCAAATCGTTATTCCTCTGTTGAATCACTCTGTATGTCTCTATACTGGCTGCCTGTTTTCTACCAAATCTAATTATAATACTTTTACTAACCTACAAGGCCATCAACAAAGCTGCACCAACATACATCTCCTCTCTTGTCTCAAAATATCTCCCAACTTGCCAACTCCGTTCTGCACAAGATCTGCGTCTCTCATCCACCCTCAATACATCCTCCCATTCCCGGTTACAGGACTTTTTTTGGGCTGCACCCACTCTATGGAATTCTCTCCCTCGCACAATAAGACTCTCCTCTGGTCTACAAACTTTCAAGCATTCTCTGAAAACCTACCTCTTCAGACAAGTTTATAATATTCCTCAACCACCCTCTTAATATCACTACCTTACCCTATTACCACCCATTACACAATTTCACACAAGACAACTATCCCCTGACCAACATTGTTGTGTGACAGGATCATTTAGCCTATGAGTCACTTTTACCTTTGCAGCCTGGCTGGGCCAAAATGCAACATGTAGACTTAGCCTCATGTATCCCATTGTCCCATAGATTGTAAGCTTGCAAGCAGGGCCTTCTCACCTCTTTGTCTCTGTTTTACCCAATTTGTTTGTTAGTTCACCATGTTTGTCCCCAATTGTAAAGCGCTACGGAATATGTTGGCGCTATATAAATAAATGATGATGATGGTGAATGGGCGTGGGTGACTTGCTTATCCATGCCCCTACTGTACTGTACTTACATATGAACAACCCAGATTTGCCTTTCAAGGAACAAGATCTCCAATATCTCTATGCTGATGACATTCTAACCTACCTATCTTTCTCCCCTGACCTCTCTGCTCTCCTGCATGTCCAACTTCCTCTCTGCTATTTCCATTTGGATGGCTGAATGCTACCTCAAGCTCAACATATCCAAAACTGAGCTTATTGTCTTTGTACCACAAATTGTCACATGCCCTCCTCCTGTCTCCCTGTAAGGTTTTTCCCTAGTTCTCATGTGAGCTGCCTAACGGTCATTGATGACTTCGCCCTTAATTTCACTCCTCACCTCCAGCCACTGTTTCCTCCACATTTGCAACATTGACAGGATTTGCCTTTTCCTCTGACTGGAAGCTACCGAGACCATTGTCCACGCCCTTGTCACCTCCCACCTTTATTATTGAAACCTCCTCTTTCTGGCCTGATGTCACACTGCTGTCCCCCCTGCAAACTGTCCTGAATGTGGCGTTGCGACTAATCATCCTCTTCCACTGTTCCTCTTCAGCTGCACCTCCCTGCATAGCCTACCATTGGCCCCCATTCCATCCAGAATACAATTCAAGCTCCTTACCCTCACATATAAAGCACTCTTTAATGCCACTCATTCCTACATCTCTGACCGAAATGCTCACCCACTCCATACTGTCATTGACCTCTTCACCTCTCCTATCATCTCAAACTCCCACCTTCGGGACTTAGCCTGCACTATTACCCACCTTTGGAACTCCATGCCCCATCTGACCAGACTCACCCTCAACCTCCAATCTTTCAAGAGCTCCCTCAAGCGCTCCCTCAAAACACACTCTACCTTGCCTTTCTTCTACACCTATTGCCTTTGCTTTTTTCCCTGCCTTATCCTAAACAACTCCTTTGTCTCAATCCACCTACCCCTTCCACTTATTTCCCTCCACCCTTATCGTTTGCTTCCCTGTCCCTCTTTAATGTTAGCTCTCACGAGATTGGCCCTCCCTACATCCTATCTCCTTGTCCTCTTTGTAAAGTTTCCTTTGTTCTAGTTGTGTCTTTTAATGTAGTTGATTTCTCTATTGCCACTATTTGTACAGATTTTTACTAATGCAGGTGTTTCTCTTGTCCCTTACTTATTTCCATTTTGTTCTGTCTATATTATGATGATTGCACAGCACTGCAAACTTTATGGCACCGTATAAATAAGCTATGATGATGACGAGTCACATTTTTACATAAAGCAAATAGACATACGTCAAACTCTATATCTTGATCTCATTACTCCACTATAGTCTACTATGAATGCATATTTTGTAATTACAACAAAAAGCAATTCTCATATCAGCTTGCCTTGAACCATTTGTATATAAATACACCGTAAGTGAAGGTATCTTCACTATGTGTATAGAATGTTGTGAAACCAGCAAATAAGTGTCAGGCGCCGTCCACGCTGTTCTCCCGTGGAGCAGGGACGGCCGCCTCACAGTTACGGCCGGGAGCATGCTGTTGCTAGGCAACAGGTGCTTAGCATTCCCGACAGTCCTCTTGGCGTCAGGCGCATGCCATTAGGATGCCAGAGTATCAGGTGTACTGTCTACAGTATTATTTGTATGTTCCTGCTCCTTTTGGTTTGACTCGGCTTCCTCTGACTACTCTTCTGGATTGTGCCCAATATTACCTTCTGTTGTGACCCTGACTTGTCGACCATTCTCCTGGATTGCGCTATTTGACTCATCATTGTGACCTCGGCCTGTCTGACTTCTCTGTGGATCTCCCTTCGGTACCGGTACTCCTGATTGGTGTGACCCGGACCATTCTGACTATTCTCCATCACTACACTGGCAACTGTCTTGGAGGACCGCAACCTGTGTACCCTTTGCAGCTAAGCCCAAACCTCCTTGCAGGTGTCCCTGATGAACAGCAGGAGTGCATTAGACTCCACACCTCCTTGTTCAGTGGCATAAATACCAGTTAGTGGTTTCCAGTACATCTAGAGTCTACAGTGCCTTTCTGAGTCTGACAATAAGGATACCTCCAGTAAGATGCCCTTTGTTTACCCATGTCTTGATATGAATTATTCAGAGAAGGAAGAGAAGGATATAAATATATATAACAGAAGAATAGCACCTTAAGAACTGTTCCATGGATTGGTTTACATCTACCCATTGGATTGTGAGTGATATGAAGATGAAAAGCTCAACTTGATGCCCAACAGACTACAGAATGACTTCCACAGTAGGGTCACAAACTGCACCCCATGATAAGACTCAATATCCTTATGTATGTCATGAAGTCTCACAATATGCTTAACAAATAATGAATCCAACAATCCTGCAGAAAGGAATCAAGACATAGGAACAAAAGGAGTCCCTCAGAAAAGCCGGCCACAATAGCACTTGAAGCAGTACAAAAGTCAATGCAAATGCTTACAACGCCAATTGGATTGAGTGGAGCTGCACAACTTATGGTCAGGATGAAGGCCGCATTGTATGTGGAGTAGCTGAACACCAGAGAGATGTACCACCTGACGTCTGCAAACTGACGGGCAGGGGCGGGCTGGCCCGGGCCGCTCAGTCAGACCGCTATTAGGCCCGTGGGGTAGGCCGGCCGGCCGCCCGCCCCCCGGATGCAATATACCCCATTTTCACCGGCGGCCGCATCTGATGACATGAGAGGCGGCCGCATCACATGACACGGGATGCGCCGCCCCCCCCCCCCCCCCCCCGGGCTTCCCTCTCCCAGCACGCGCCTGAGGACGGGTTATATAAATGGCAATGGTACCACTGTCGTGGTTTTCGTGGAACACTACCACCTCAGCCAGGAATGGAGCACTGAGTATTAGGCAGCCAGGCAGGTAACATGAACACGAATGGTCAGACTGAGCCAGGAATCAGAGCCAGAATTGTAATTAGATGTAATAAAGGATCAGAACAAGAAATCAGACACAGGAAAATATATCACAGGAAGCAGGACACTACTGTTAGATGTAAAAAGATGGAGTACCAGGACAGGCCATAGGGATAATGCCTTTAACACACCTGTAATGCAGTTCGGCCTAATTGAAAGCAGAGAGCTCTCACACACAGGGAAATTGTAAAGCGCTATGGAATCTGATGGCGCTATACAAATAAATGATGATGAGGAAGAAAAACAGCAGAACTTGACATCTAACAACAGAATCCTAACACATGCAGGTAGCACACCTGCATTTTAGTTCAAACTACTTGAAAGCAAGCAGCTCTTACACACAGGTAAACAGAAACAGATAACAGAAGCAGAATCCTGACACAGATATGACAAGGGTACAAGGTAGATGGATAGAAGACAGACATGAGACATAAGGTAGAGAGGACCCTGCCTGTGAGAGCTTACATGCTAGAGGGGCGAGACAGTAGGATAAAGTGGGACTGTTTAATTTGGAGTATGAACCAGCAATGCAGCAGTGTGGAGAGATAGGGAAAGCAATCAGTAAATTAGAGTTACATAGTAGTGCAGCACAAAAGTAGTACTTGTAAGGTAATGGCCAAGCATTGGCTGTATGGCATCAGCAGGTTCCATTGTAGCTTCAAGTGCAGCCTGGGGGAGGTAGGAGCTGTGCCACAGATGTAATGGAAAGCTGGGTTCAATTTTAAGTCCCCATGAAGGCATAAGGGCTCCAGTAATGTGGACAGAATCAGCCCTATCCTGTGGATCAGCTTTTCAGTGCCCAAAGTCTCTTCATGGAGGCAAATTATATATAATCTTATATATATTGTATTAATTCAAACACACAAAGCTTTATGGAACTCCTGCTAGGCCCCATTTTACCATCTCTAACATAACCCCTATAAAATCAACATAGTCCATCATCCCTCTGGTCAATTGAGGACCTAAATAATAAGTTCTTTGGCTGTCTTGTATCACACTTCCTGTAACTAGCTGCCTGCCACTACAGGCCCAGGATGCTGCTTAGGCCTTCCCTAGATGATTCACCAGCCAACGGCACCCACCACCCACTGTAGCCCACCAGACACGGCCCCCACTAGAATCGTCTGATTTTCCACTGCCAGCCCTGAATCTTGGGCCTCCTTCAAGTGACCACTAGCCTTGGGCCTCCCCACTTC
The DNA here is from genome assembly GCF_038048845.1 of Mixophyes fleayi. Taxonomy (NCBI): domain Eukaryota; kingdom Metazoa; phylum Chordata; class Amphibia; order Anura; family Limnodynastidae; genus Mixophyes; species Mixophyes fleayi. The sequence continues at coordinate 84,415,602 of NC_134402.1, forward strand.
TGCTTAAAGTTGTGTCTTACATCAAGTAAAGTCTGTAAGCCTCCCTCTCCCAAACCAAACCCAATGTTAAATCAATAGCATCCACACTCCTGCTATAAATTAATAGCATTCACATTTAAGGCCTGAATCATTCAGGAACGAAAATGCTGATGCGTTTCACATTGTGCATAAAAACGCTCTGTGCATGCCCAGAAAAAAAACATATGCCAGAGAATTTTTAAATATATGTGCAATTGATTTCAAGTGTTCACTGATTGCTAGGATTTCCATATTTCATGCACCTGGCTGACCATTCCCACTCTAATGGCTAGCTACAACCCATTTGGTGGACCCTTATCATTGCATTCCCACGGTGGGCCCTTCATGCCCCAGTCTGACACTGAATATGGAGATCACCAGGTCATTTTGGCATGCAATGCAGAGCCTGATATCAGAAAGCTAGGTCTCCGTTGAAGGTCATGGATCTTCAGCAGACAATGACCCCCAAACAAACTTCAAAAAGCGCCCAGAAATGGTACAAGAGAAGACGCTGGACTGTTCTGGAGAGACAGTATATGCATTGTCATAGTGATTCTTTGGGGGGGATCCCAGCACAGTCTCCAAACTGCAAATGTGGATGGAGATCTTTCGGTTTTGTTTCATGAGATTTCATATGCAGTTTTGCCTTTACTAAATCGCACAGTTTACAAACTGCACATCAAATTGCATGAAATCCTGCAATTTACTCAAACCGCACTTTAGTAAAATTTCCCCCTTTGTGTTTTCTGACTGTCTTTATTCTGCCTCAGTTTCCCTTTTGACTATGCTTGAACTATATTTAGCCAAAACCTTAACTTTTCTACACCTGCAGATCTGTTATGGCTATCAGCTATAGATATGAGCTTCCAGAACAGGAGACAGAGGTATTCACCTATAGCATCCGCCTTTCCCGTAGAGCTTTATGTCTTCACAGGTATTCGGATGTCCCCAGGTCTTAAGCTCTTGAGTAGTGGAAGCTTATATGCTATACAGCATCTGGTGGATAGAAGGCGGTAACCAAGATGGTCCGTAGCAGGCAGAGATGTCAGGATCAGGCCATATGGTCAGGGCTGGCAGCGAGCAGAGTGGTCCAAGGTACAAGTTGAAGGTCAAGGTAATCAGAAACAAAAGCAAAGTCCAGAAGGCAAAGGGTCACAACAGAGGTCCAACAGAAGTTCCAGCAGAGTATCCACAGGAAAAGCAGGGCAAGTCAGCAACATGTGCAGGGCACAGAATGCCATAACTGGCAGGGAGGCTAAGTCCTCCCTGCCTTAAATATATAGAGCGCCCAATCAGAAATGGGGAGGCACAGAAAAGGTGAATCAGCCACATGAGGCTGTTAATTAATTAATTCACATCTGTGCACACACACGGCTGTCGCTAATGCCGGGACGCGGTGCTATCAGGTAGAGTGTTGGGGCCATTGCCACGATGACAGCTGGGACACGGAAGCAGGAAGTGACATCCCGGCTGTTGCCATGACAACTGGGACGCGAATAGGAGAAACGAACAAACGGGCTGCCGCGGCTCATAATAAGATCAAAACAGGCAGAAACACAGCAAGAAATATAGCTCTGAATAGCATAGCACTGAACCAGAACATGAAGCAAAGAACTTAGAGCTTATAACTAAAATGAGCCCTTACTGCTTGGCCAGCTTTTTATGTGATTCTACAGAATAGGAAGACAACATATAAGAAAATATTCTATTGCTTCTCTGTCATGCATATGTTGCTATGGGTGGAAGGCGTCCAGTTTCCAAAGAAACACAAATGCAGAAGATCAGATGCCCTGCAGCTATATCAAAATGTTTTACACCCAAATTGCCAGAAGATCTGATTCAAAGCATAGTTTCATCTACAGAAGAAAGGGAGACCAAGTTGTGTGGTTGGATAAAAAACAATGATAAAAGGGACCTATGGATGCTAACATAAGTTGGGAGACTCAGAGACAAACTAAAGTCAGTCAGCTAACAGATGAGTATAACTATGGTGCTAAAAGAAGCATGTCAGAACACACAAGTTGTCGTCATATATCATGCATGTAGTATGTCAGCCAACAACCCATTATCAATAAAATCAGGGTACAGATAGAGTGGGGTAAGGAACACATACACTGAACACTTGTGAATTAGAAAGACTTTCAAATCCAGATATTTCACATATATGGGAGGACCAAGGTCCAACTCATCTTGAAAATGCAGCCTGAGAATGAGTAATTGGGTGTGGGTGTTTTTGTGACACACATTCAGTTATTTGGTACAAATATCTTGTGAGGTCTTCATGGATCTACCACAACTAAATTGCAATAACTGTTACATTTCATGGTGCACACCTACTTCATGGCCTCTGGAACTGCCAATATAAAAGCATTCTGTGCAAAGTTATGGGGGTCAGCAAAGAAGCCTGAAACCTTGCGAGGTGGAAACAGTAAAAATTTCAAAGTCAACCTACTATCACTTTAGGGCCATCCCTTTAGTTAATTTAAACATTTCCATTTTTCACCTAAAGTGCTTTCAGCCTCATTTATGGCTAAAAGCAGGGGATATTGAAGATATTGGAACTGTCCTTATTACATACTGTATGTCACCTTTGTGTGTTTGATGAATTTTATTACATGGGTTGAAGTGCACCTAGAAACATGCTGGAGTGTGCAAAGTATGTCCTATTATAAGTAAAGTGGGCTGAGAACCAATCTCCATGATGGTGGCAGAGAAATCAAGACTCTGGGGTAAATGTATGAACCTCCGGATTCTTCAACTCCGGCGAGTTCGGCGTCTTCAGCGCTTAAATTTAAAGCGGCGCTGCCTTGTAAAGGGAAGCGCTGCCTTGTAAAGGGAGACTTCCCTTTACAAGGCAGCGCCGCTTTAAATTTAAGCGCTGAAGACGCTGAACTCGCCTGAGTTGAAGAATCCGGAGGTTCATACATTTACCCCTCTGTGTGCTTTCCCGCAGACCGGAATGTAAATGCACTCTCTCACATCCTTTATCTCACATAAATACACCTATTCCACAATATAAAATCTAATTTCCGCACCTAACCTGTACTTAGCTTAGAGCTTGTCAGGTCTTCCCAATCCCTTCCATCAGCAAATGGCTGAGGTGCAAATGTTTACACCTCAGCCTCAACTGCCCTCTTGGCCCAGAAATAGAACATTTGCATTGCTTTTTTCACTTTTGCAGTTTGTAAACCAACCTTATTGGAGTCAATGTGGTCCAATATCCCCTTTTTGACGCCTTGTAAAGTTCCAAAAGATTAATGTTGTTCGGAGGACACACTGGGGAGCAGCTGTCTATTCAACACACTATCAACTGGCTGCTCACTATATGTAATATTAAAATACTCTACTTTTAATCACATAATCAAATGTATTGGCAGAAATTGGAATCTGAGCCCTGCATGAGAACTTGAGCCACAAAACTCTTTACTTATATTAAGTATGGGCAATACTCAGATGGGTTGGGTACCTTTTCCTGCCTGTCAAATGCCCGGCAACGAGGATACCTACTACAAAACCCGATCACTATAAAAACGACATGTATATAATGCACACTAGTCTAAAAAGCGACAAAGCACATTTCCGAAGAGAGCGCCATGCTGACAGCTACTAATTCCGAACAGCCTGGTTGGCGGCACTTCAGCTTGACATCACTTAGCAGAGCCACACACGGAAATCTGAATTTAAAGCAGCAATGTCAGGACTCCGCAACTACACACTTTAGATTAAAGTCGATTTTATAGTGATCAGGATTTTTTTTGTAGGTATTCTCGTTGTCGGGCATTTGACAGTTGGGAAAATGAGTACCACCGACTGTATTAGACTGGGAGCCATATGTATGCGTATTAGACTGGGCACCATATGCTGTTATGCAAGTAAGAATTAGCACCAAGTATAGCTCTGCATATCAGCCTTGGCAACTGACGTGGGTCTACACTTTATATTGTACAACAGAAATTGGTCAGCATATTAGCCTTGACACCAGATGTTGGTCTGCCTATTAGCCATGGCACAAAATATGGGTCTACATATTAGCCTTGACACCAGATGTTGGTCTGCCTATTAGCCATGGCACAAAATATGGGTCTACATATTAGCCTTGACACCAGATGTTGGTCTACATATTTACCATGGCAGAAGATGTGGATCTGCGTATTAGCTTGGGCACCAGATATGGCTCAAGTTTGGGTATTTGAAAATAGGCATAGTTCAGCACATGAAATAGGTTACAAAATATGGTTTAGCTTTATATATATATATATATGGCATCAGATACAGTTCAGCATAATACACCTGGTATCAGATATGGCTCATCATATGGTAGCTTCTAACTTTCCTAGCTGGCTCCTAGATCTTGGCCATATTTTTCAAGACCTGCTCATACTGTAGGTGCCACCCAAGCCTAACTTGCTGGGTGATTACTAAACTGAAGCAGGTACAGGAGGCTGCTGTGCACGCATAAACTCAGGGATGTCTTTACAATATAGGCTTATGCCTAGAGCAGCACAAGAATAGGTTTATGGTCATTTTATTTTTTTTCCTCTTAATATCCTATTTTACTATTGTACCAATCACCCATTTTACCTAGTAAAAGTTAATGTAGGAAGAAGTGTTGGATAGTGGGGAATAAGAAGAAGGAGTAAATGATTGCAAATCTATGAAATACAGCCTGCCTATATTATCAGCTCTGATTCAGTGAAGATATATCAAGGCTGGCTCTGTGAGGCATTGATGGAAACTTGCACACAGTATCACATTTATTTGCAGCAGTGCCTCTTCTTTAAAACTGTAGTCGATAAAGGGTGAAAATTTACCATAATAAACAAGAAAACAATGGGAACTATGAAATGAGTGCCTTGTGGTTGGGATGTGCATGACGCATGTGAAACTTACCGCAGCATTTGCCTGTGTCTTTGCCTTATTTCTTTTTTTATTACTTCTTAACAGGATTTGGAAACAAAATACAAGTACAGGTACAAGCACAGGGTCATATAGTCAAACAAAAGCCAACATTTTTACAATAAATTCTATGTGTTGTTGAATACTTTCGCGTCAAAAAAGACAATAGTATTATAGGAGTGAAACCTTTACTGGCTAACCGAAAGAAATTTTTATAATTTGCTAGTTTTCAGGGCACAGAGGCCCCTTCATGAGGCAAGTTTATAAGTGAATGACTGAGAAAAGGGTACAACATTTAAGAGGTGTTACATCAACCAATTTGTACAGGGGGGGGATACATCATAAAGATAAGCTAAAGTAATAAAACTGAGGTTTTCATTATGGATGGAAGAGTGAAAATCCTAAGAGTTCAGAGATCTGGGGGTAGATGTATCAAGCTGAGAGTTTTCCGGCAGGTTTGAAAAACCAATCAGATTCCAGGTATCATTTATTTAGTACATTCTACAAAATGATAGCTAGAATATGATTGGTTGCTATAGGCAACATCTCCACTTTTCAAACCCGCCGGAAAACTCTCAGCTTGATACATTTACCCCCTGGAGTCAATCTGCTGTAGTGTTTGAAGTGTGTCCATCTAGTGGGTCTTAAATCCAGGTGTTAGGTTGAGTCCTTGAGTCAATGACTGGTATGTTCTAATCAGCTTAAATTCCCAGATTTTTCTCTCCCTGTCATTTTTTAAAAAAAACTTTCAGTAGTAATACTTTTAAATCTGTCATACTGTGTCCTGGTCCAGAGATGTGTTTACCAACGGGGGTGTCGAGAGTCTTCTTTTTTGTGTGTCTGTGTAGATTCATCCTGGATTGCAGTTTCTGCTTGGTCTCCCCAATGTAGATTCCCTCAGGGCACCTTGTATTTTGTATTATGTACACCACATTGGAGGATGTACATGAGAATATGTCAGTGATTTTATAGTCTCATTGTGTGTTGGGTATGTGGACTGTGTTTGTTGGTAGGACATGGGTGCAGGTTTTGCATTTTTGTTTTTGCAAGGGAAGGTGCCAGTCTCTGATGGTGATGAGAGAGGTTTGCATGAAAGGAAAGGTAAATTTGGGAATATTTCCTTCAGTCTATTGTCTTTGTGAAATATGGGCTGAAGATCAGCAGCAATTTTTCCCAAGATATTCATGTGGGGATTGTAGTGGAGAGTTGATGCAGAGCCCTTTAAAGTCAGTGAGGTTTCTGAGAAGCCCATATGATGGCAGGGAGCATAAGAAATGTCTCAGTTGGATATAATTAAAGAGTTTGTTAGTGAGCTCAGGATGCTTGCTTTGGAGGGCATTGAAAGTCAGATAGGAGCCTCTGTCAGTGAGGTCAAAACCAAATCCTATGCCTACCACCCTCCTGGGCTGGGAATAGTGGTATGAGAAGACTATAGGGAACTCAGGGTTGTCCATAGTGGAATATGGGGGGTGGGATGTCGTTTGAGAGATGACTTGGGTTTTACACTGTCCGAAATCATGGCTGAAAAGCACAGGTAAGGAAATAATTTAATAATATTTGACTTTTGTAGCTTAGAGAGCCCCCATATATTGGAAATCGAGCTCAGATTCACCTATGTAGCCTAAATGTCAAACCAAGAGAGTAGAAGAGGGGGAACAGGAGGCTGTAATTTAGCTGAGATACCAACAATAAATCTTAACATCTGGAAGCCCCAGCCACCTCAGATGGAAGGCTTTTTTAAGTAGAGCAAGACGTGTTCTTGGAGGATTGTTGCTCCATACAAATTTAGAGAAACTATTTTAAAGAACTACCAATTCCGAGAAAAGGACCTTGACTGGTAGAGTCTAAAAAAGTAAAGGAATTTATAGGGGATATTCATTTGATGGCATCGATCCTGCCCAGTCATGAGATTATTAGGGATCTAGAGGAGTGGAGGTCGATTTTAATTCTAAAGTGAAAGGGTGGGAAGTTTGCAAAATATAAAGACTCCTAGGAGCATTTAATGTAGAGCCCAAAGTATTTGGTGTTATTTTCCTGCCATTTAAAATTGAAGCGAGTCATGAAGCTCTGACGTTCGAGAGAGGAGATGTTCAGGAGCATCGCCTCAGATTTTGTGTAGTCAATCAGATAACCTGACAATTTACTATATTGGTCCATGATTTTGTAAAGCATAGGAAGGGATATATTAGGTTGTTGGAAGGTTAATAGGACATTATAAGTGAATAGTGATATCTTGTTTTCAGATTTTCACTTTCCACACTTCGTTTATGGAGATGTTCTAATAGTTGGTGCCATTTTTAATGAAGACAGGATTCGAAGGGGTTAGATCAATGACCATACTTGTATTGTCTCTGACTTGTCTGCCTGGGATGAAGCCCACCTGGTCACAGTGAATCAGAGTAGGCACAACCAACTTCAATCTGTTTGCCAGGATCCTAGCGTAAAGTTCGAGATAGTTGTTTAGTAAAGATATGGGGCTGTAGCTGGCACAGATATGTGGGTCTTTTCTCTCTTTTTAAACCACCGAGTGTGGCTGGATTACTCAGATATAACTTATTGTATAAATTTATTTCAATTAATGGCACAGTGTGCGGCTGTATATCAAATGTACTGATGTTTGTATTGGAAATGTATTGATTTCTGTGGCACTAACCAACACATCTTTTTAGTCTGAATGCATTTCCCTTGAGAAAGTCATTGTGATGAAACGCGTTGGGACTCCGCCCCTCACCGTTCTATTGGCCAAACAGCTGACCGGATGTGACATCACATCCGGAAGTTAGGACCGGAAGTACGCTGCGCACTGTTAGTGGAACGCAACCTCTGCCTTCCTTAGTAGCGGGACTGATCACCCCCTACTAATCCTGGTCTTATTGGGATAACATCAGGGGGTAAATGTATTAATCTCGCCGCTTTAAATTTAAACGCCGAAGATGCCGAACTCGCGGGTGTTGAAGAATCCGGAGATTAATACATTTACCCCCAGATCGGGACATTAGGACTGGACAACACTACCGGCATCTCCTCGCGACAACTGTAAGTATAGGCACCAATCCGGTGGTGACATACATAAAGATACACAGACTTTCTATTATCACCCAGAGCATCTTTTACCATATCTCTGTGTCTGCAATGAGATTTATGACACATAGTGGCCCGAACGCCACCATCTAAAAACATTGCCGCACGTTTATTATTGATACTTGCTTCCTGTATTCCAACATACACGCTGCTCTATGCGAGATCTCCTATCCATGTTTGGTCTCTTTACAATTTTATCTATATAGCTAATATAGTAACCCATTCTTATATGGGTCCATTTTATGCCTATTAGGAATTGCTTTTATGTATAGTATGTTGACACATATATTTCTATAGGCTTACAATTAAGCCATCCTATTGCATTTTATCCAATTGTGATTATATGTTTATTTTATGTGCACAAGATATATAATAAATGTTGTAATTTCTGGCATTTAACCTTTATCCAGTGCTAGTTTCCCTCAATTGGAACTAGACACACATACTAGTATATAACAATAGTCAGTGAGCGCACAGGTATTCTCTACCGTTTGCATGTACAACTAAGGAGGGATCCCTAGCCCTGATAGCAGCTCCTGCACTCATCGGGAGGTGAGCGCATAGTCCCTATTTTTTGTAGTCTGAATGCACAGAAGGGGGGTTGTTATCCTGTGTATCCTGTGTCCTAAAGAGATAGGGGAACTATTTGAATAATATTGCAAGTACTTTGGGAAATCACAGATTGATGTAAGTTTTGTTAAGTTTCATTTGTGTTAAATACAAGTTTTTAGAATATTTTGCATCCTGAGGCTAAATATTGAATGCAATATCTCAGACTTTGGTTTACACCCTGCCAACATGTGTCTCAAAAATAGTATAAAAATGACTATATTTTGCATTTCAATTGTCACATACCATCTTAACTTCTAGAGATGACTAGTACCTATGACTAGTGAGTAAATGTCCTTATAAGGACCCTTTCTGCGCAAATAAACGTCACTGTTTCAAGATCCTAATTTGACGCCTAGTTACCTGCTTTAATTCCTGTGACCTACAGATTAGACCACTGTTCTGAGGTTTGGGACCCAGTGTCAAGTAGCAACACTCTGTTAGCTACCCTGCAGCTCTGGACATTGTAAGAGGTCAGAGGGAACCATCCATAGAAACACTTATCTGAAGGAAGAGGTCAGGGGTACCAGCCAGGTGCCCAGAAAGGGGGTGCACTTGCAGCAAGAGTTTCCCAGAAGGAAGGGGGAATCCAGGCGCCAGTGAAGGAGCCTGATGGTGGCAGCAGAACCCCCCTATAACATTAGAGGGACATGTTTGTAATAAAGAAAGAGGTTGGTGGCAAGGCAGGTCCAGTCAGTCCCCAGCAATATGACAGGGAGGCATAGGAGATCCATCCTGTCACACTGAGATTCTGGCTTCTAACGCTTCACCCGACCAGAAGGATCCACACAGTAGAAAGTTAAACATGGTGTGGAGCTGGGAAACAAGTATGTGTTAGTGGTCGCGGCGGCTCCGGGCACCTCCGCGACTCTCCTGCTGCTCCTAGTGACGGCCCGGCCGTTGCTACGGCAACCAGGGCGTCACTTCCGGTTTCTGTGTCCCGGTTGCCTGGGCAACAACCGGGGCGCTTTGGTCTTCCTGACGCCGCGCCCGGCCAGCTGTCAAACAGTCGGGCTCGTGCACACAAGATTAGGTAGGGCCAGCCCTGCAAGGCTGTGTAGAATCAGCTAACCAAGGCTGATTAGAGATTAGTTTACTGCTGGCGCTCTGCCTATTCCATTGGCTGCAGGCTCTGCATATTTATCATACTGCAGCTGAGGACACATTCTGGACTGTGTCCTGATTGGCCATCTGTACTATTTAAGGCAGTGAGGACTGAGCCTCACTGCCGGTTATAGCGTTCTGTCCTCAGTCCTGCTGCCTGCTTGTACTATCCGTTTAGGTTCCTGCTACCTTAGATTTGACCACCCGTGTTTGACCCCTGCTTGTTATTGGACCTGTGACCCTTCTCTTCTGACCTTGACCTTTTGCCTGGAATTCGGATTTTGCTTCTCTGCCTGTGAGTTTGACCCTTCGCTTGCCCTTGGATATTGCATCTGTGCCTGTGACCTTTGGACCTTGGATTTCTCTTATACTACAGTCCACCAATCACTCCACTTCTGGGAAACTCCTTTAAGTCAGTATACGCTACTCGACCCTCGGTTGGCCCGCAGCCCAGTCTGTCCCCACCACTAGGGGCTCCAGCGAACACCTGGCCTTCTGAGTAGTTCCCGAGTTTCACTGTACTGACTTGGGAGTTCCTAACATTATAACCGGCCAGGAAGATTGGTATCATACGGCCATGGACGGAGAGGAGTCGAATCTGTCCCCAGCCCAGATTCTGGCCAACCAGATACAGGCGGTTTCCCAAGTGGTGCAGACTTTATCCCAGCGCCTGGCAGTCCAAGAAGAGGTTTCCAGAGGCTGGCAGCTCCAGCAAGTTCCCGCTGGTGACACACCGGAGCCTAAGATGAATTTGCCTGGCCGATTCTCTGGAAGCAGGCCAACCTTCCGTAATTTCAAAGAGAGCTGCAAGTTGTACTTTCGTCTGAAACCACGTTCCTCTGGTTCCGAACAACAGAGGGTAGGGATCATCATCTCATTACTCCAGGGCGACCCTCAGTCTTGGGCCTTCCACAAGTCCAGCCTTACAGTCTGTGGATGCCTTTTTTCAAGCTCTAGGGTTATTGTACGATGACCCGGACAGGGTAGCCTCAGCTGAGGCTCATCTCCGTACGCTAAGGCAGGGACGTCGCTCAGCGGAAGAGTATTGTGCGGAATTTCGGCGATGGTCCACTGATAGCGCCTGGAACGACCCAGCATTGCGAAGTCAATTTCGCTTAGGACTTACAGAGCAAATTAAGGATTCCTTAGTCCAGTATCCGATATCCGACACGCTGGAGAACTTGATGCAACTTGTCATAAAAATTGATCGTTGGATCAGAGAGAGGAAGGCTGAACGGGAGTCCTCTGTTCCGATGGACGTTTTCACTAGCTCCGATAACACTTTGCCCGATTCCTCTGAACCCATGCAATTGGGCGCTTAGCGCAGAAGACGCTCACTAGGCCTGTGTATGTATTGTGGTCAACCAGGCCACTTAGTTCGCTCATGTCCCAATAAGCCGGGAAACTCCAAAGCCTAAGTGCAGGTGAAGAGGTGTGCTTGGGTCTTCAGATTACCTCTTCAGAAAACTCTTTATTAGTCCCTGGACGTCTAACTTTCCGTGGGAGATCCATGGACCTGAAAGCTTTTCTTGACAGTGGTGCGGCTGGTAATTTCCTGGATATACATTTGGTTTAGACGCTTGATATTCCGCATATCAAGTTAGGATCAAGCATCACCACGTGTGGTTTAGATGGTAACCCCTTGCCTGGGGGAAGGATTTTCGCTAGGACTCCAATGGTTCGGTTGACGGTAGGAGTTCTCCATACTGAGGGGCTCTCCTATCTAATTATTTGTCCCTCTGCTCCTTTGATATTGGGGTATCCCTGGCTTCGCAGTCACAATCCCCTTATCAACTGGAAAAGTGGAGAGATTACTCGTTGGAGTCCCGAGTGTTCCACGTCTTGCTTGACCCTGCCGCTTAGAATCTTACAGTCTAGTCCAGACTTGTTGCCGGTACCCTACCAGGACTTCTCTGATGTGTTCTGCAAAAGAAAAGCTGATTCCATTCCACCACATCGAGAGTATGACTGCGCCATTGATTTAGTCCCGGGTTCCAAGTTGCCCAAAGGGCGGTTATATTCCTTGTCCATTCCAGAGACTCAGGCCATGGAGCTATACGTGAAGGAAAACCTGAAAAAAGGATTCATATGTCCTTCTAAATCTCCCGTAGGCGCAGGTTGTTTTTTCGTGTCAAAAAAAGATGGCAGTCTTAGACCATGCATCGATTTCCGTGGACTGAATAACATCACTATTAAGAATATGTACCCGTTTCAATTGATTTCGGTGTTGTTTGATCAATTAAAATCTGCCACTATATTTTCGAAGATTGACCTCAGAGGGGCGTACAATCTTATTTGAATCAAGAAAGGGGATGAATGGAAGACTGCCTTCAATACCCAGTCAGGACATTATGAATATCTCGTGATGCCATTCGGGTTATGCAACGCTCCGGCGGTTTTCCAGGACCTGATCAACGACGTTTTACGAGAGTTCCTGGGTAAAACAGTAGTTGTGTATCTGGATGATCTTTTAATCTACTCTGAGTCTTTACTTCAGCACCGTCAGCATGTTCGCCAAGTCCTGCTGAAATTACGAGAACATCACCTGTATGCAAAAAGGGAGAAATGTGAATTTAAGGTGGGCACCGTGTCATTTCTGGGATATATCATCTCCTCATCAGGATTCGCAATGGACCCTGCCAAAGTTCGAGCAATCCAGGATTGGGTCCTCCCTACTAATCTGAAGGCGATCCAGAGGTTCCTCGGATTCGCAAATTATTACCGTAGGTTTATTGACTCTTTTTCCTCATTAGTGGCTCCTATCACTGCTCTCACTCGAAGGGGAGCTAACCCAGCGAAGTGGCCTTCGGAGGCATTGGCGAGTTTCTCGGCACTCAAAGCCGCTTTCATTTCTGCTCCAGTGCTGAGACATCCTGATCTGGAACTTCCGTTCATTGTAGAGGTGGACGCTTCTGATATCGGTGCTGGTGCTATCCTTTCTCAAAAAGACCCAAGGAGCAAAAAATTACATCCTTGTGCATTCTTTTCTGAAAAAAATTTAGCTGCCGAATGTAATTATGATGTCGGCAATCGTGAATTGTTGGCCATTAAGTTGGCACTGGAGGAATGGCGACATTGGTTAGAGGGAGCTACCCATACCATCACCATCTTCACGGACCATAAAAACCTCCAATACATTCAGACCGCTAAAACTCTGAATCCTAGGCAGGCCCGCTGGGCCTTATTTTTCACCAGATTTAACTTCATTATTACATTCCGTCCAGGTTCTAAAAATACTAAGGCCGATTCCTTATCCAAAGTTTTTTGGCTCATCATCCTCAGTCTCCGGACCCGTTGTCTATTGTTCCTACAACTGCTGTTCATCTTGGTCTCACCCAGGATCTAGGAGCAACTATCCGGCGCTTCCAGAGAATCGCTCCAGTTCAGACACCGGTCAACAAATTATTTATCCCCGTCCATTTAAGGAAATCTGTTCTCATTGAGGGCCACAACAACTGCTCTGCTGGCCATCCGGGAATCCGTAGGACTATTGAGGTTCTTTCTCGTTGGTTGTGGTGGCCCACTTTGTCAGACGATGTGGAGAATTATGTTCGGGCTTGTCCTGAGTGTGCTAAAAACAAGACCGATAGGAACCATCCTTCTGGGCTATTGTTACCCTTGCCGGCGCCGAGCAGGCCTTGGACCCATCTGTCGATGGATTTCATTGTTGACCTACCAGTATCCGCAGGACATAACACCATCCTGGTAGTTGTCGATCGGTTCAGTAAAATGGCACATTTTATAGCTTTGCCCAAGCTACCGGATGCCAGGACACTGGCCACCTTGTTTTTGACGCATATTTTCCGTCTTCCTGGGACTCCTGAAGATATAGTATCAGATCGAGGATCCCAATTTATTGCCCGGTTTTGGAAAGCCTTTTGTAAGTCCATCGGGATCTCTATCAGTCTGTCTTCAGCATATCATCCTCAGTCGAACAGACAGACAGAGAGGACGAACCAAGCTCTGGAACAGTTTTTGCGCATTTATGTGTCTAAATTTCACGATAATTGGTCCTCTCTTTTGCCCTGGGCAGAATTCGCGTACAATAATTCTTGTCATTCCACTATTCACACGTCCCCGTTTTTCTGCAACTTCGGGTTTCACCCAAAATCCAATTCATTCTCTACTACTGTTCCCTGTAGGGATTCCGGAACGCCTGCTTTTACGGAGAGGCTAAGGTCCGTCTGGAAAAAGGTGCACGCTGCACTAGGTCAAGCTTCCCGAAAATCCAAGATCTTCGCTGACCGTCACCGTAGACCCTGTTCATTGAAAGTGAGGGATCACGTTTGGTTATCCACACGGAACATCAAGTTGCGGCAAACTTGTAGGAAGCTTGGGCCCCGATACATCGGACCGTTTCCAATTGAGAGGAAAATTAATCCAGTGGCATTGAGATTGAAACTACCCACTTCCTTAAAAATACCTGCGACCTTTCATTGTTCACTTCTGAAGAAAGTCGCTGCTCCCAGCAAGTTTAATCGGTCTCTCTCTAACAGGCCCAGGCCTCTGATGGTGAACGGAGACCACGAATATGCTATTGAAAAAATCCTTGATTCTAGGAGGGTTCAAGGTCAAGTCCAATTCCTCGTTCATTGGAAGGGTTATGGCCCTAAGGAACGATGTTGGATACCGCAAAGGCGTCTCCACGCTGGAAGACTCGTTAAAGAATTTTTCAAGAAGTTCCCCACAAAGCCTGGATGTCGGGGTTTCTTGACCCCTCCTCAAGGGGGGGGTAGTTAGTGGTCACGGCGGCTCCGGGCACCGCCGCCAGGGCCGGATTAAGGGGGGGGCACAGGGGGCATGTGCCCCGGGCCCCCCTCTCTCTGAGGGCCCCCCGCCGCCGCCGGCCGCACGCTGATTGGATCACCTGTCAGTTGGTGATCCGATTCTTCTGCTTGTGCGCGCGGCTGTGGGGCCCCCCTGACGTAGGCGCACCCCCCCCCCTTCCCCCTCACCCCTCACAAAATGTGTCAGCTGGCCTGATGTACAAGCAGCACCGCGGCTGCTGTACATTCTAAGAGGCTGAAATGGAGCTGCTGCGCATGTGCAGCAGCTCCTAATCCCTGGACAGCTTCATAGATCAGAGAGCCGGCGGTGCCCCAGGGGCTGATCAAGGAGGCATGAAGAGTGGCCAGCATAACCTGCCAGCCAGAGGCCTGACCAAAGGTGACTGAACATGGGGGGTCTGTGGGTGACAGCGGAGGGTCTGAGTGTCTGTGGGTGACAGGAGAGGGTCTGTGGGTGACAGGAGAGGGTCTGAGTGTCTGTGGGTGACAGGAGAGGGTTTGAGTGTCTGTGGGTGACAGGAGAGGGTCTGTGGGTGACAGGGGAGGGTCTGAGTGTCTGTGGGTGACAGGGGAGGGTCTGAGTGTCTGTGGGTGACAGGAGAGGGTCTGTGTGTCTGTGGGTGACAGGAGAGGGTCTGAGTGTCTGTGGGTGACAGGAGAGGGTTTGAGTGTCTGTGGGTGACAGGAGAGGGTCTGTGGGTGACAGGGGAGGGTCTGAGTGTCTGTGGGTGACAGGGGAGGGTCTGAGTGTCTGTGGGTGACAGGAGAGGGTCTGTGTGTCTGTGGGTGACAGGAGAGGGTCTGAGTGTCTGTGGGTGACAGGAGAGGGTCTGTGGGTGACAGGAGAGGGTCTGAGTGTCTGTGGGTGACAGGAGAGGGTTTGAGTGTCTGTGGGTGACAGGAGAGGGTCTGTGGGTGACAGGGGAGGGTCTGAGTGTCTGTGGGTGACAGGGGAGGGTCTGAGTGTCTGTGGGTGACAGGAGAGGGTCTGTGGGTGACAGGGGAGGGTCTGAGTGTCTGTGGGTGACAGGGGAGGGTCTGAGTGTCTGTGGGTGACAGGAGTGGGTCTGACTGTTTGTAGGTAATAGGAGTGGGTCTGAGTGTGACTGGGTGTCTGTGGGTGACAGGAGTGGGTCTGGGTCATAATCATTAATCATCTAATCATTATTAGAGAATAAATATATATATATATATATATATATATATATATATATATACACACATACATACACACACACACACACACACACACACACACTCACATATATAGCAATGATACCGCACATTCAAAAAAATGAAACCTTGATAACATGACACCAATTTTAATATATATATATATATATATATATATATATATATATATATATATATGTCAAAACTGATGTAATTTTATCAGTGCTTCTTTTTTTTTAATGTGCAGTATCAATGCTAATTTCAGGGACGGGCTGGGACAGAGAGCTGGGGGGCATATGCCCGCTGGGCCGGACAGAAAAAAAAAGACTATTTTGGGCAGGTCCCTGCACTGGCCCAAGTCTCTATTACTTCTATCATTGGCCGCGGATCCTTACGATCCATTCCCCCCCTTACCCTATGTGTGGCTGCTATTGGTGTCACATGGGACATGCACCACATGACAGGTGCCGTCCCATGTGTGAAGAGAACAATACCATACAGTGCATGGATAGAACAAAGTTTGTGGGTGTAGTATGTAAATATAATGTGTGTGTGAGGGGGGGTAGTATGTAAATAAAATGTGTGAGGGAGAAGGGGTAGTATGTTAATAAAATGTGTGAGGGAGAGGGGGTAGTATGCTAATAAAATGTATGAGGGAAGGGGGGTTCTTAATATATTGTGGGAGGTAGGTTATTAATTTAATCTTCGATTGCAGGTGGATGCTAATTATTTAATGGGTGCTATTTTATTGTGGGGTGATGGTGGGGCAATTTAATTTAATAGTGGGGTCTATCAATTTAAGATGGGGTGATTGGACCTTAAAAGTTAATGCTAGGGTGGTTTGGAAGTTCAAAAATGAATGTGGGTCTGTTTTGGGGAAAATTAGGTCTTTTTATTAAATGTGGATATGAATTATTTAATGCCGTGGATGTGGGAAATGGTTATATTTTTTAAACGCCATTTAATTTATTGCTGAGGCTGTTTGGAGGGAGGGAAATTTGTTTATATATTAAATAGGAATACTATTGTGGTAATAATGCTGGGGCTGGTTGGAATTTTCTAAAATTTCATGTACCCATTTTTTTTTCCAAATAGGGCCTCCAACATTCCAGAATCCAGACAAGCAGCAACTGAGCTAAAGACACCAGCAGCCACAGGTGGGGTCAGTGATAAGAACAGGTAAGAGAGCAGGACAGTCTGCCAACTGTCCTGAATCTGGTCGGGCAGTCCTGAATTTGGGTGACTGTCTCGTGTAGTCAGGATTGGGTCCGACTACAAGGACAGTTGGGAGGTATGTCCCGATTCACACTGTACTGCTGGTGAAGGCAGAGCTGTGTGCAACTAACAGTAGTGCACACTGTATTGCCTGTGCATTTGTATAAAATGATAACCATGCTACATCATAGGGGCCCCCCTGTCTAAAGTGCCCCGGGCCCCCCAGAGCCTTAATCCAGCTCTGACCGCCGCGACTCTCCTGCTGCTCCTAGTGACGCCCCGGCCGTTGCTACGGCAACCAGGGCTTCACTTCCGGTTTCTGTGTCCCGGTTGCCTGGGCAACAACCGGGACGCTTTGGTCTTCCTGATGCCGCGCCCGGCCAGCTATCAAACAGTCGGGCGCGTGCGCACAAGATTAGGTAGGGCCAGCCCTGCAAGGCTGTGTAGGATCAGCTAACCAAGGCTGATTAGAGATTAGTTTACTGCTGGCACTCTGCAGGCTCTGCATATTTATCATACTGCAGCTGAGGACACATTCTGGACTGTGTCCTGATTGGCCATCTGTACTATTTAAGGCAGTGAGGACTGAGCCTCACTGCCGGTTATAGCGTTCTGTCCTCAGTCCTGCTGCCTGCTTGTACTATCCGTTTAGGTTCCTGCTACCTTAGATTTGACCACCCGTGTTTGACCCCTGCTTGTTATTGGACCTGTGATCCTTCTCTTCTGACCTTGACCTTTTGCCTGGAATTCGGATTTTGCTTCTCTGCCTGTGAGTTTGACCCTTCGCTTGCCCTTGGATATTGCATCTGTGCCTGTGACCTTTGGACCTTGGATTTCTCTTATACTACAGTCCACCAATCACTCCACTTCTGGGAAACTCCTTTAAGTCAGTATACGCTACTCGACCCTCGGTCGGCCCGCAGCCCAGTCTGTCCCCACCACTAGGGGCTCCAGAGAACACCTGGCCTTCTGAGTAGTTCCCGAGTTTCACTGTACTGACTTGGGAGTTCCTAACAGTATGTTTGTAAATTCTTTTACAATAAGTGCTTTAAAAGCCATCTGGGCCTCGGTCCTTGCCAGATTTTTCTGCTTTAATGATCTGGGTGATTTCTTCAGTGAATATCTCATCAGGGTGTGGGTGCTGAAATTCCAATTTTTGAAGGGTTTCCATTAATTGGGTAGTTTTAGCTAGTCTATCTTTCTAGCAGCAATGGAGATCAGACGACCTCTCAGGACATCCTTGTGGGCATCATATATGGTCCTCGGAGAGATTTCGGAGGTAGCATTATGTTTAAAATATTCAGAGATGGTGGTGTAGAGGTGATAAAATTCGAATCATGAAGAAGAGGTTCATTAAGCCATCAGGTAGATCTGGGTAGCTTAAGCGTGAGATTGGAGAAATCAACCGCAACAGGTGCATGATCCAAACAAACCACAGGGAAAATATGGGTGTCAAATAGTTTTAGTGTAAGGTCATGGCTGAGCAGGGCCATGTCAATCCTAAAGTAGGATTTGTGGGGAGGCAAGAAGAAGGTATAATTTCTGGAGAGGGGGTCTTTGACTTGACACGAATCGTAGAAATGGTGAAGTTTTCAAAAATCTTCAAGGGTTTTAAAGGTTTGGTTGTCCCTACCAACAGATGGGGTCCTTGAGGGGTGGGGGGGACAGATCTATCTACAGAAAGCATGAGGACAGTGTTAAAGTCACCGGCAACAATTAATTCACCCTAATTTGGTAGAGTAGAGTGCCCAATTTTTTTTAACAAAAAAAAATGTGCTGGTCTTTATAAAGGGAGTAGATATGAACTAGTGTGCAAGGAAGATTACTCAATTTGCCAACAATAATCAGATACCTACCCTATTTGTACCTAAGAATTTCAGAAGGCTCGAGGTTGAGATGGCGTGCTGCCAATATTGCCACCCCACATTTCTTCTGCCTACTGTCATACGCATGGAAAGATGTAGGAAATTTTCTGGAGCTTAGCTCAGGATGAAGGAGTTTGACAGTGTGTGACTCCCCTCAAGTGGTGTAGGGATACCTCCGGGTAAGTGCGTGGCTTTCCTCCGGGTGCTCCGGTTTCCTCCCACACTAGTAGAATAATTGTCTGTTATCAAATTGACCTTAGTCTCTCTCTTTCTGTGTGTGTGTGTGTGTGTGTGTGTGTATGTGTGTGTTAGGGTATTTAGGGGGGTATTCAATTGTTAGCGTTAACGAAAAAAAACGAGCGCTCAAAAAACATTACCGTTTATACAGTAATATTGCGCGCGAAAAGAGTTAATACGGTAGTTTAATCGCGGAATTTCAGCTCGCCGCTCAGGGGTGAAAAAAAATTTGTAGTGTGATCTGAGCCCTGCGCATTAAACTCCTCACTGAAGTCATCATGCTTATGGCTACTTTACAGACTACTACTCCCCTCTTTTAAATCCTCTTCCTCATCCTATGGTAACAGGGTGGCTGGATTTAAAACTGTACACCTTTTAATGGTTAGGTTACTCGGACTTAATAATGCAACCTCATATTTAGTAAGTCTGGCAGTTGACAGATGTTTGGTTTTAGCTTGATTTAAAATTTCTGTTACTGCATGCGGTACTTGTAATGTGAGGGATTGGTCTAACACTATATCTCCCACTTTGTCTTTTAGCAGAGCGGCCGCAGCTACTGCTCTTATGCATGAAGCTGAACCTCTGATTACAGGGTCTAGTTTTCCTGAGTAATACCCCAAAGGTCGTTGTTTACCACCATGCTCTTGAGTTAATACACTGTGTGCAAAGCCCTTCTGCTCATGACAGAATATACAAAGGGTTTATCATAATTTGGTAACCCCAGGGCTGGTGCTTGTAAAATGATTGCCTTTATTTGGAGAAAAACATCAACCTGTTTATCTGTAAGTTGCAATGGGCCCTTGTTATTACCCTTGGTGGTTTCACACAGAAGGTCTAATAATGCAGAGATGTTGGGTATCCATTCTCTGCAATAACCTACCAAGCCTAAAAAGTCTCTTAATTTTTGCACTGTAGTGGGCACAGGAACATCTTTTATAGCATTTATTTTGTCTGCTGTAAGGTATTTTGTTCCTTTTCCTATACAGTGTCCCAAAAAGATTACTTGGGATTGTGCCACATGCAATTTATCCTTGCTTATTTTGCATCCTACCTTATGTAAAAACATAAGTAGTTTTATTGTTTCTGTTTTACATTGTTGTTTATTTGTTGCACACAATAACAAATCATCCACATATTGTAACAACCTTGTCTCTGGGTACTGTGGCTGCCATTGCTGCATTACTGTCTTTCAAACCATCTGATATAAAATTTGGTTTAAAAAAAATAAAAAATAAATAAACTTAAACACTATTTCATATTCAACTTCAATGTTAGTCCATTTCTCCTTTTCCCTTTGAAAACATCTTCTCACCTTCTTCGACATACAGAAAAACCACCTAGCTCATGCATTTGCTATGCGAATAGCCCATAAACTCGAATATCTCTTTCCAAAACAAGGTAATCATTACTGAAAAGAATCTACGTTCTTTAAATCCTTCATTAGTTTATACTTATGTTTGTTGTGGCTGTTGACCAAAACATATTGCAACTTCTATTCATTGGAAGTTGGATCAATGCAATCTGCATTGCCTAAATGGTCTTTTTTGCTGGAGATCTGTGAAGAAAAAACTTTTGCATAGAGATTAACATTTATTCACTAGGAATTACAGTAACTGTTATTAATTCACATTGAACAGCTGCTAATACGACACTTGCTTAAAAGTTTCTCTTTGTAGCTTAACTGTGACGCTATGCGTTCCATGCAATGAAAAACTGATTTCCTCAAAAGGGCAGTCCCTAATCTCACAAACAGTGAATGTCAAAGTGACGAGACCTGGGCGAGTGTTCAAAGCCACTTCTTTCTCATCATCTCTTTGTAAACCAAATATTCACACATATTTTCAGATTCTGTGATTTCCATGTTTAAAATACAAATATATATTCACAATTCTCGCTCACAGACGAAATTTTATCTCGTAACATTTCATTATGGGCATAACAAACCCTCCTGATTTCTGAGAACATTTATCAGCGCCATTTTACACAGATAAAAACAGCTTGTAATATCTCTCCATGTAAAGCTCACTCCCACAATTCTCAACTTCAGAAACAAAATTACTTTGTTCAAAATATAGAAACGGCTTGTTGGACCCCAGCCAGTTTTGTTCTGACCCCAGTAATAGTGATAATGTACATTATTTACAGTCTTGTGACGGACCTAAGATTTTAAAACTTCTTTGCATCTTCAAAAGCATTACATTTGCAACTGTACAGCTTTTTCAACCTTGAAACATGTCTCTTAAAACGGTCAAGACAGACAAACACGGATCTCCCTCACACGCAGTAAGACGGAGATAAAACTCACATACAAAGAAAGAAAACTTAACTGCTATCTTCCAGCCTACTGCTGTGGAACTACAAGTCCCAGCATTAGACTAAATACACATTAGCTTCAACATGTTACTAGCAATCAGCACTCCAGACATATTTTCCTTCTTGAAATATTGAAGCAATGTTACATACATTGTCAGATAACAAAAAAACAGCGTGCTTCTTATCTCAACACACTGAAAACTTTTACACAGAATAAGGGAGGGGCACATCTCACTCTTTAAGCTGCGCAACATCAAACATACATTTTTAGTACACAACCTACTTGATTCATTGTTTTAGTCATTATATCATTTAGCTTGTCATGCATTGTTCAAGATAACCTTCTTTTAATGACTGCTTGTGATGTCCTTTAATTAATTTTTTCCATTTGTCTGCTTTTAATGTCCCTTGCTTAAGAAATCCTGCCGCCTTAAAAACTTTTTCCATGCCTGTAGTGAGGGAGCTTCCCCCATGCCTGTATGTATTCCCAGGGGGTATACCCCCAATAATTTTCTGAATCCTTATCGGTCCTAGACTCTTTATTACCCACGTCTGGGTACACCATATGTCTTTACTCTTAGCGGACCGTCAGATAATTATATCTTTATCTTTATTGTTTATATAAAGGCAGGATTACCAGGGGGACAACAAATCTGTGGGGTTTAATCCCCTTCTTATGTTGCAGACTATCTTTATGCAAAGTATAAGAAATAATATTGCTATTACACAGCTAAGTATTATTATTCCTTCTGGGCAATCTAGAAATATCCACTTTACACATTGTTCTAAATAACCTTTTGCCTCTTGTCTAACTTTAGTGTGCCTGTTTCTGGAAAACCTGCTGCTTTAAAAACTTTATCCATGCCCTTTATGAGGGTCAGTGGCACTACGTCCTCTCTTAATATTTAGAACTATTTTAATCAACAGGGCAATGAATAATATTGCAAGTATACAACAAAGTACTGTTATCCCTTCTGTACATTCAATTTGCACCCATCTAATGTGGTCTTTGCACATCTCCGCTCTCTCATAGCCTGTGCGCCACACTTGTCCTATATCGGATATATCTGGTTTATTTCGGCTATTAATTATTTTATAGAACCGCCCATACACTCCAGCAAATGTTAACCTAGCACTTCTGTCTGTGTGTGTGTGTAGAGCACAAGATATTATGTCACACAATATCCACGAGTTGTTCTCTCTTGCTAGGACTACACTGCAAATTACCTCTGCACCTTCTTCATTTGACATGACTCTTACATTTCTTAACAAGTACTTTAAACATGCAATTTCAACAGTTCAACACAATTTCAACTTTATACTTTATATAACCTCTAAAGGGGTTATTCTGGTCCAGAGCTTGGGATCTTCGTCAATCCAGACGAGTTACCCCCGGACTTGTTACCTACCCCACTTCCACAAGGACAGAACTCTAAGAGTAAAAATAAAGCTTTTTACTCACCATATGGATTTTGTCCTCTGTCCTTGGGGATGAGGTGGTCCCGTGTGCCGGAGGTTCTGGATATATTGAAGACCGCGGACGAGCCCCCACTGAAACTGTCAGAGTTACAGCCCAATAGTGTAACTTATCAGCTCTGGTACCTGTGAAACAAATGGGTTATCGATTGATAGAGAAGAGACACACTCAGTTTTTTAGGGCTGAATGAGAATCAATTCTGACTGCCCCTTAGTCAGAAGGCTTTATTTATACATGAAAAGTGTGCTCGCAGGCACATTCGTTATCTAGAAATTATTGCATTTTCTCAAGAGAAAATTAGACATAGTCTCAACAGATAGAGTCTATACATCTATTATTTCACTTCTCAGGGATGCTGCTGTAAATGTCAAGGCCTGTAACTCCTGTAACTCCTTATCTTCAAGGACGGTCCATAGTCTTAGTCTCCACCACGGCCTCTGGGCGTATTGCCAAGCTCAGCATATTCACATGAGAAAGAAACAGAAAAGCTGGTGTCAATATCATATTCAGAAAAACAAAGAAAAGCATCTTTTATTTTACAAGTTTGATCAATGTATGTACTTTTTACCATATTAACTCTCACAGTTGACAACATGACCATAAATCCCACCCCGCAAGCTTGCTGCCTAGGTGTAATCCTTGACTCACGAGTCACAACTATCCTTTGTTCCCCACATCAACTCTATATTTACATCATGCTGCATGCATTTAAAAATCTTTTCCAGAATATGCACATATCTCACACAAGACACTGCAAAAACTTTACTTCATGCACTCATCGGGCCTGAGTCATTAAGGCAAAAAAGGAGTAAATGTTCTCTGGGACAAACCATGTTACAATGCAAGGGGTGCAAATTAGTTTATTATTTTGCACATAAGTTAAATACTGGCTGTTTTTTCACCTAGCACACAAATACTTAAAAGCTTTATTACTACACTGAAATTTAAAGTTGATCTAGGACATGCCCTACCCCAACTATAAATATGTTCCCACATTTTAAATTTACCTCCCCCTCCAATGCAACATGGTTTTGCCCAGGTGCAAATGTTACTCCTTTTTTATGCTTTGCTCTCCTTAATGACTCAGGCCCATCATCTCCCGCATTGACTATTGCAATTCCCTCCTTACTGGTCTTCCCAAAATCAGACTCGAGACCCTACAATCTATTTTGCATGCAGTGATTGATTGATTTTCCTTGCAAACCGTTCTTCCTCTGCTGAGTCACTCTGTCAGTCTCTACATTGGTTGACAGCTTTTCAATGAATCCAATATAAAATTCTTCCATTAACATACAAGGCCACCAACAAAATTGCACCAGCATAGATTTCCTCACTTGCTCAAAATATCTTCCAACTCGACACCTCCGTTCTGCACAAGATCTGCGCCTGACTTTCACTGTCATCACATCCTTCCATTCTCGATTACAGAACTTTTATTGGACTGCACACACTTTGTGGAATTCCTCCCTCACATAATAAGACTTTCCTCTGGTCTTCAAACCTTCAAGCGTTCTCTAAATTGCCACCTCGTCAGACAAGCTTATAATATTTCTCTATCACCCTCTTAATCTCCCTAGGTTACCCTATTACCACCCTCTACACAGCTAACACAAGACAACAAACATCTGACCAACATAGTTGTGTGACTGAGCCCACTAAATACTTTTTAACTTTTGTATTCTAGCTGGACAAAAATGCAATATGATGCAGCACTTAACCTTGTGTATCAAACCATTGTCCCATAGATTGTAAGCTTGCAAGCAGGGCCTTCTTACCACTCTATATGTATTACTCGGTATTGTTTTATTACTATTTGTTCCCAAATGTAAAGAGGTACGGAATCTGCTAGTGCTATAAAAGTAATGTTGATGATGATGTTGATAATTGCCTGTTATATCTTTTGAATTGAGAGGCTGGTGAGACAGGGCTGTGAGGTCCTCTAGTGGTAGAAAAATAGAATAGCAGGAATTGATCTGTAAGATTGATATCACTTGATATAGGTCTCGCCAATATGCACAGCAATACAGTATACATAGCCCATGTGTTAACGCCTATGAGATTTCTGTGGAGTAGTTAAATTGGTTGCTTATTTCAGTCACACAGATTCGTTGCTCTGAGATGCTGTAGTACAATCCATTTTGGGGGGTAGTCGACCGTTGGACTGGTTTTTCAAAGTTTCTGCATTAGCTCATTGGAACGACGTCAGAAGCGTCTACAAAAGTCCCATAAGCTGGGTCAGGAAATGGTGCAGGCATCTGTGCAGGTGAGCTGCATATTGCCTGTTATAGCGTCTGTCCGTAAGGGGCTGGGATGTCAGGCGGTACTCTGGTTACTGATAGCTGCAGTGTGCATCTGCTACAGTCAGGAGACTAGATTCATCCGATCTTAGATTGCAGGTGCTGGTTTCAGATCACAGTGCAGCAGTTGGATCAAGTCTAGGTGTCAGCCCAGCATAGCTGGGTCAGCTAAAAAACAGCCGCCTGAAGTGAGCTGATAGTGCAGGCCTCACAGTAGGTTTATCAGCAAAAATATCGATACAAGTGTTAGTAGTCATGGCAGCCGCGGGCACCGCCGCACTCTCCTGGCCTCCCAGCTACTGTCCCGGCCGTCACTATGGCGACACTTACCTAGGCAACAACCGGGACGCCGGAGGTTACATCACGCAGCACTCGGCCAGCTGTCAGACAGCCGGGCGCATGCGCACAAGGGGCATAATACTCAGCCAATAGTGGCTGATTGAGGAGGCTCTGCTACGCTTCTACTGGCTGTATGCCAGTAATTTATCATGCAGCCACCTGGCTGATCACTCCTTGCTGGGTACCCTGTAGCCCTTATTGGCCATTAGTAACTATCATTAGGCTATTCCTGTGAGTGCTGGTAGGGCTCTGTTCTGATTGGCTCCTTGTACTATTTAAGGCAGTGAGGACTTAACCTCACTGCCGGTTATAGTGTCCTTTTCACAGTTCTGCTGCCTGCTTGTTCTCTCTCTGCTTGGTGTAATAACCTGTGACTGCCTTCCCGTGTATGACCCTCGCTTGTTCCTGGACCTTGAACCTACGCTTCTGACCCTGACCATTTGCCTGAAAACCGGATTCTGCTCCACCGCCAGTGCCCCTGACCTTTCACTTGTCCCTGGATTCCGAACCTGTGCTTGTGACCTTTAACCTTGGTTTACTCTGCCTGAACCCCATGCTGCTGTCCGCCAATCACTCCACTCCTGGGTTCTCCTTAGCCGGTATACGATTCTCGACCCTCTGTCAGCCTGCGGCCAAGTCTGTCCCCACCACTAGGGGCTCCAGCGAACACCAGGCTTTCGGAGTAGACTCCGAGTTTTATTGTGCTGGCTAGGGAGTTCCTAACAACAAGGCAGACAAGTATGTGATTTCAGGTACAGGGGGTATGATAAGTGATGTGAGGCAATGAAAGGGGCACAATGGTGCAAGATGTCCGTTATATGGGTAGTGCTGTCAGTATAAGTGGAGGAGCACTCGAACCACATGGCCACTCTGGCTCCTTCCAGGCCACGCCCCCAATGCTTTCCTTTTAATCTGGCATTAGTGCATATAACTGTGCACTTCTCACCAAAATAGAAAGCAGTGCCAGCATAACACGGAGCACAACAGGAGGGCGTTGTGCATACTGGAGTGCACCATCAGCCCACCTCGGCCAAAAATATTTTTTTTGGGTGCTGACAATAATCCTTCTTAAGTTCTGAGTCCCAGCTCTGAACAGAACAGGTATTGGAAAAGGGGCAATGAAACATGGTTCATTCACAGAAGTGTAGAGTGCCAAAGGGGCTTCACGGAGCATGTACCAACGCCAGGCAGGATGGCACTAGAGATAAAAGCACCAGCCCTGATAGAAAACAAGGGATTCTTTGCAAAGTACAGTTTGCATGGATGTTCGTGTTTTTAAATTCAAATATATGGGAGCCCTGTAATTATCTAAGTACAATACTTCTATTTTATGGTAAAGATTACAGGAAAAAAGAAGTTTTCTGCTTACAGTTGAAATCAACAGGGTCATTTGCTTTAGGTCAAAAATATTTAAAATAACACTGTGTAATACAAAATGTGTTTTCAAGATAAAAGAAAGCACTTGGTTGCTAGTTCACAGTCTTATCCTGGTAAAAGTCTGATTAATTCTCTGACAAATTCTCTGGCTCTCTGCCACCTTTAAATATACTTGTGGCTGAATGGAAGCTGCTTAACATTTCTGCCAAAATGTAATAGGGACAAACATATAACTTAAACTTCAAGCAAGTTTTAATTTATTGTGGTGGTGAAAAAAATCAAGTAGCAGCGTAACATCACAGTCTGACATGTTGAACATTTCCTAATAATTACAGCACATTTCAAGCTAATACACATTTACTTGTGTCAACCTAATATAGAAATGTATTATAAAACATTTAGTGGCCTTTCTACATTCAGTAAACTGCCAGTATAAATTTGGAATAAGCAGTCGGTCTTTTAATGTAAAGTTATAGTGTAGGAAAAAAGGAAGAAAAATTTGGCAGATTACCACAATAAATAATATGAAAGTCCGTTTTCTGTAATTAGCTGTTGCTTGGAAAGTGTCTTCATGCTATACGTACTTTATACATACTAACACTTTTTATAAATATAAGAATAATTTATACAGTTATGTCAGATGGGCTCTTAACTATAGCAGTTCCATCAGGAGAAATGCTACTATTAAAAATACACCACCAATGATCTTGTAGTCTCCTCCATAGCATACAGTTGGGTGTGCTACTTTTTCTTTTTTTTTTTACTGAAACCCGAGGTGCATTGCTTCCAATCAACCAGTGCAGTGCAAGGACTATGCAGTGGGCTTGGGCCTTTGGACCCTTCCCTAAAGGGAAAGGGCACTGCTCCTCCCCATACCGCAGGGAAAGAAGACCCCAAGAGGAACAAAGATCTTCAGGTCCCCCTTCACTGAAGCTAGGGAGAGCCTCTTGACATCCCCAACATCTCGTTCAAAAGGCTCTTTAGGAAACAAGTGTCTTTAGGCCCACCACTACCGCAAGGCTCGGGTGGGCCCCTTTCTCTCCAAGGTAGGCCAAAGCTTCCCCCAGGAAGCCTCCGATTAGATGGGGAGAGGGTTGCCCATAAGGGTCTATACCCAAACCTCAAAAACAAAAACTTGTCACACACAAACATAGAAAAAACATGCTAAAATGTGTATAGTTTGGTGCAAGTGTATAATAAATAAAAAAAAAAGTGATATGAAAGCCCCATCCATTCAGCAGGAAATAAAAATGATCCTTGCACCTGCCCAAAAGGCTAGGGCAAAGGAAAAATGGTGCCACTTAAAATCAAAAGTGCTTCTGTGATAAATGGTTGCTCCATATCTAGTGCATTTTTGGGCACCCCTCGCTCAGCCTGTTCCCCTGGCACATAGAACCTCTAGCTTCAAGCTGCCGGCCTCTTGGGCAGAAGACTAACGCGATGGACTATCGCCTACAGGAGGGCGACTTTAAGTCCCACTACGTACATAGGCATCTACAACTTGTCTTAGCTAGAAGGCAGAGAAGCCTTTGTACATACTTAGTTGTGCACTGGATGGCACCGTTTGATATATAGTGTGTACCAGAAAAGGTTATTGGAAAGCTTTTACACATATTGAAGCTGCAATCCCGCATGTTTTATTTTTGCTTGCTTTTAAACACCATTTTGTACATTGTAAACCTGAATCTGACAGTTTTCTAGGATATGCTCCAATGACTTTCCTTTGCAGAAGCTATTTGTGTGAGTGACTTATATGGCTATAGATTCTTTTAGCTGGAACACATTTGCACTTCAGGCCTCCGGCATTTTCCTGAGAAGAGGGTCACCTAAAATCTGAGTCAGAGCCCTCCCTCTATATATAGGAGAAAATAAGAAGCAAGGAGCAGGGTGTTGTGCTGTGAATGAGCATGCTGAGAAGGGGGTGTTCCAAAGCCTCATCTCTCACAAACTAATATGTCATGTGACTGTTGTTGCCCTGGTAATCTCGACACTTATGTCACACGTCAGACTCTCGGGTTCCCGGCCCACTTACCTGCCTGCCGATGATCTGCTCGGTGCGGCTCTGGCCACCGCCATGTTCCTCTCGGTTCTGCACATGCGCAGACCTGATCTTTTTATCTCCTCTCCTGTTCAGTCCATTGGTCAGGTAATCTCAGGCAGCACTATATTAAGCACCTCCTTCCTCACCTCTGTGCCTGTTTTTCAAGTCAGCTACCTGCTTGTTGTAAGACGAGGCTTCCTTGTGCTTCATTGCCCTGCATTGTCTCTCCGCAGACTATCACTCCAGAGGCACAGTTACCATCTCCATTGTAACAGTGGTCCAGCCATACAGACCTTTCTTCCCATTGTACTCCCTCCACTATCAGTGACAATGCTCTGCTGACTATCGTAGACTGCGTAACTTCTCCACCTTCTTGGAGGTATTGGTCAGCAGTCCATGGTATCTCTTACACTGCCTTTACTTTCTCAGAGGTTCATGCATGTAGACTATCTCTACTAAGAAACGGCACCGTAGAGGCTGATTCACTACTACTACCCACTCTCACACCCCCTACTGGTCTTGCCAGGTACTTTCCTGGAGGCACGCGACCTGTAGTGCAGAGACCGATAAGTCCAAACCTTTTTGCGGGAGTCCCTGGTGAAAACCCTGCATTGTTAGACTCCGTGTCTCAGGGAAGACTAGCACCAAACCCAGCAGACCGAAAGTATTCTTCATTTGTGATCTGGTTCAAAAGTGACAACTTGAAGAAAAAATATGGTAAAAAGGACACCATGTATCTTCTTATCGTTTGGCTACAAGCCTGTGTGGATGCATAGTTGTCTTGTTTGTTCTAAGAGTGCATATTACAAGTGTCTTAAGATTTTACAGCATAATTCAGAGTTGTACAGGACTACATCATAGTTTTTTTTACACCTGGTAAGAGGCCATCCACTACCCTCTGGCCCCCGCTTCTCACTTCCTTTACAACTTCACGCCAGTCTCTGAGCTTCTCTCCCTCACTTCCTTCTTTGGCTCTCTGAATGGACATCCTCCCCACTCATTGTCCTGGCCACTCCCTAGAACAGGATTAGGCAACATTTATCACTTTGGGTGCCAGTCGCTGAACATTGCAAGCCAAAAAAAAATTAGGAGTGCTGCCACAATTAATAATTTGTAGTCTGTAGACTGCAAGCATAACTGTGTTTTTTAGTCTTGGAAACTCTCACAACAATAACTTCAAAGCAGATAGAGAACTCTCACACTGGGGTAATCCAGTCTGGAAAATCACGGGTTGAAAATCAGTGAGAAACCCCAATATGCAGAATAGTACTACACCGCACAAGATGCTGCTGTGTTCTGTTAGGAAGGATGAAGATCAGGAGAGAAGGAGGAAAGGAAGATGGGAGTCGCGTGCCACTCAAAGTGTTGTCGAGTGCCATCTGGTGACACGGGTGTCCACACCTGCCTTAGACCTTGTCTCCTCCAAACTCCAACCATGGCACTTGAAAATAACTTGGTTCCTACAAAAATTTTCTCACAACACCGAACAGCACACTACCAACTTTAAGGGCCTACTGCCTGCTAACCATCAGAGACCTTCTGTCCCTTTAACTGCAAGGACCTAAAAGGCAGCCACCCTGCTACACTTGCGGGAGCCTATCGCTCCCCTCACCCAGAGGCCTGTGCCTCTCTACACTGAAGGGCCTCGTGTCCTGCTACGCTCAAAGGGCCTCGTGCCCTGCTCAACTCTAGGGCCTCGTGCCCTCCTTACAGCTCAGAGCCTGGTGCCCTCCCTACAGCTCAGGGCCTTGTGCCCTCCTAACAGCTCATCAGGGCCTTGTTCCCTCCTAACAGCTCATCAGGGCATTGTGCCCAATAAACCCCTACTGTGGCCGTCCTATCTGCTGCACAGGCCTAGTGCCTGGAACATGCCCCCAGGCCTTGTGCCCAGAAAAAGATGAAGATTTATGCTTAGCTGCTCCGCGCAGGTAACTCCACTTACAACGCCATCTTCGGGTCTTCCAGACCCTATAGCCGCCAGCGCCTCTATTCCCGCTCGGTGCTCCCGCAGTCTTCTTGGCGGGGGCACTCTTAGCCCTTACAAGGGCTCCCCGCCGTTTCCACCGGCATCTCTGGAGCTGAACGTTCCTTGGCATCCTCTTCTTCTGCCTCCGCCGATGGTCTACCAATATGTTGCGGCTTATAAAACCGCGGGCGTGCAGACATCATTGGTCATCGCTGCGAGCCCTGATTGGCTACTGGCGGCGCCAAAAGTTTGAATGGTCCGAGGCAAGCCAGGATTGACTCGCCTATCCGGCCACTGATTGGCCAGCAGCGGGAAGTGAGCCCCGATTGGCTCACTTGCCCGCTGCCGCCGGAACCTGTAGGAAGAGAGGAATACTCACTGCTGGAACGATGAGTAGCTACTTTCTTCACCCTCTTCCCAGGCACCACTCCACATGGATTTGTAAGTTTTAGATTATTATCATTATTATTATTATCTTTTATTTGTTAGGCGCCACAAGGTATCCGTAGCGCCGTACACAGTACAAACAGTGGACTATACAGGGTGAAACAGTACAGAACAATAAACAAAAATACCAATACTTCAGAAGCTCCACACAGGCTAATACAATAAGCATGGAGTAGAAGAACAGGTGAGGAGACAGGAGGGAAGACGGCCCTGCTCATGTGAGCTTACATCCTAAGGGAGGTTGGACAGAACAGGCACAAGGGGAGCCAAAAGAGAGACGGGAGAGCGAGTGGAGGAGGAGAGGTGGTTAAGTGGATGGTTGGTAGGCTTTACGGAAGAGGTGAGTTTTCAGTGCACGTTTGAAGGAGCACAGAGTAGGAGAGAGACGGATGGAACGAGGGAGGTCATTCCAGTGAAGGGGGGCTGCCCGGGAAAAGTCCTGGATTCTGGAGTGGGAAGAGGTGATGAGAGTGGAGGAGAGGCGGCGATCATTGGCTGAGCGCAGGGAGCGGGCAGGAGTGTGAATAGAGAGGAGGTTAGAGATGTAGATGCGACCAAGTCTGCATACAAAGGTATCCTTATGCATTTTTTAGGTGTGCATGCGCAGTTCAGAAATGCTTATTTTAATAGCAAAAAACAGACATACAGACATACATACATACAACTACACATGAGCCCCATAGTGTGCATTAGAATAAAACCCTACTCAGAAATAAAGTGTAATTAAGCAACTAAATACATGAATGGCAGTACTACTACAGTACTTCTTGTTAGTGGGCCAAACGCATGCCTCTGATTTCATAGCATGGGGTAAATGTATGAAGCTCCGGGTTCTTCAACACCCGCGATTTCGGCGTTTTCAGCGCTTAAATTTAAAGCGGCGCTGCCTTATAAAGGGAAGTTTCCCTCTACAAGGCAGCGCCACTTTAAATTTAAGCGCTGAAAACGCCGAAATCGCGGGTGTTGAAGAACCCGGAGCTTCATACATTTACCCTCGTAAGTGCAGTTTAGAAATTGTTCTTATATGTTTTACATACCCTAAAATATTCTAGCAAATGAGTGGTACTTTATCCTGTCTGTGACTCAAATACCCTCATTGCAGGATATATAAAGAAGGCTTGTGTATAGTTCTGGAAATGAAATAATCATTGATGTACTAAGGATTGGACATGTTTCAAGCAGTCTGTTATTCCCAGTTACCTCTGAGCAACACTGGCAGCAAAAGAGAAGTTGTCACTACTAGGGAAACAAAGCTACATTTATGCATCTCTCTTTCAGCTAAGTCAGCCCACTCCCCCTGACCCAGTACGTCTCTCCGGCCCCTTTACTAGTACTGTACCTCATTCTAAGCACATTAGCGCAGGCACTGATCTATCAAGAGGTCTACGGGACGTGCAGGAATTTTGCAGAAGGAACAGGTAATTTCTGCAGTTTTAAATGCTTTATCAAAACATAAGATGTGTACGTATGTATCTCAGTATATTCACATATACTGGTCATAGAGTTATATCAGGATCATTTGTACAATATGAACTCATGATACTTAGAAGTGTCACCACAATATAGCAGTTAAAGGGAAAGTGATAAAGCACTTGGCAGAGGGATCACTGATCCAGTGGGTGGAAATCAAGCACTGGAAAGCATGATGATAGGAGAGTGCTCACCCGTCTTACCTGCAATACTGACATGTTACCAGATTCTTGTACCTGTAGGTTCCTTCGATGTGCAGGAAAGTGATTGATGATACGGTGATAGAAATGCCTTATTAATATCAAATTAACTCAGCTAAATATTTGTTATAAATGATTGATGAGTAATGGTCTCAAATAATATAATCAAAGAGATACAACTAAGAACACTATCACAACTCTAACATTAAAAAAAAAATGTACAACCAACTAGATGCTGAGTAGTTAGATGAAGAGGGTCACATATACATTATGTCATTGTTGCCTACTCTTCTGGAATCTCCAGGACACTTTCATTAAGGGAAATCTCCCACATTCCAAGGAGAACAGGCAATTATACAAGAAGGGCTCTTACTGGCCTGAAAGGTGGACAAGGATGTGCTGTGATGATGCAATTTGTGTCTTCAAGCTTTACCCACTTAATCATGCTCCTGCTCACTTCAGTGAACACTGAAATGCTTTACCCCCCTTACTCCATAGCATGAATGGTGTAATCAAGTGTCGCCCAGCTCTTCTTTTCATATCTTCCCTCCACATCTCCTGGATGCGTTACATGTTATACAACGATATCTATGAACGTTGTCAGGGGAGATGTGGGCCACAATAACAAAGCCCAGGTGGGCTGAAGGCGTGGGCTAGGACAGGGGGTTAGAGGAACATCCTGAGGTGGACTCCCATTGAATGCCTTGGGCTGGCAATTCAGCTTGCTGGGTAATATTGGATGATGCCTGAGTCCGTCTGTGCACAGGACCAATATTGTGACAGAGAATGATGCCGCCGCGACCATTATTACACAACTGGCTGAAGCCGGCCCAAGGCATTCAATGGGAGTCTTTCTGGCATTAGCATGCTACTGTGGGCGGGGATCTTGTGGTTGAACCCTGACCCCCGCACCAGAGGCATCTGGACTAAGAAGAGAGAAGACAGAAAAAAAGAAGACAGGAGAGAGAAAAAAAGAGATTACATCAACTTGTATTTAGGTAAGCGCATGTATTTTATATGTTTTTACAAATATACTATTATATCTATTATTTTACAATAAATAGCCTTTCAGATGTAGAATATTTAAAATATATATAACTTTTAAGAAACAACGTTTTATATCTTTTATAAACATATTTATATTCATAAACTTTATTTTCATTTAGTGCTTGTTATACAGAAGCTCACCAGAGTTACATCGCTTCTGTCACTTAAACTGCTGTTTTCAAGCCTTCCACTTTATGGAGACGTTTTCTGGGGACAAGAGCCAGTCAGTGGGAGATTTAAAAACAGTGGTTCAAGTAGAAAGAGTAGTTTGTAGTAGGTTAGCTACTGTGGTGCCCATATAATTAAGTATTTTTTTTTAAATAAATATAAATAATACAAGAATAAAATATTTTTAAAGGCTTCTTTTCTGGTAATGCCATTTGAGGATGGTTTTACCAGAACTGGGAGTACCGACCTTAATACTTGAAAAACATGTTCAACAGGCTCTACCGATGGGGGTTATCGCCAGTGATGATCCCATTACTGGAGCACTGTCAGCTGGACAGTCCTATCAGTAGGGCCGAAACAAAACAGTTCAAACTTCTTAGAAATTGTAATTGTGTTGATCCAGAGAAAGACAGAAGAAAAGCTCCCAGTGTAACCATTTCTTTCCTGATCAAAAAATGGCAACAGGGCACATTCAGTGGATCAATCACCCCCACAATGTCCATTATGGATTAAAGCTACAAAAAGGCATCCATTACATTAATGAATTTAATGCATGTGCCTCATATGGTGAGGGATTCCACATCTACACCACCCTTACAGTAAAGAACCCTTTCCTATGCTAATGATGTGATGTTACAGAACATAATAATACTTGAAGGTATTATTGAGTTCTAAAATGAATCAAACTCATTTGATAGTCTATATTTTCCAATAAACCTCTCTGGCTACGTGTAATGTTGCTTGTAATACATAGCAGGAGGTACACACCCAAATAGAACATTACAAAATCATTGTTTCTATTATATTTTAAAGCTGCCCTACCACCTAGTAAAATGTGGTAGTGCAAGACTCTCTAACCCTCCCCTTATACAGAGCCCCGTAGGCTGCTAGCTTTTGGCTAGTGCTGTGAGAAAACTGGAAGAGCCCCAGGAGGAAAGGGGGGGGGGGAGGGGGGGAGGCGGGAGGGGAGGCGGGAGGGGAGGCGGGAGGGGAGGCGGGAGGGGAGCCCTACCCTACCAAATTTTAATAGGTGCAGCTTTCAGTGATGTTTATTTTTAATTATGGAAATGTAGAAAGGAATTATTATAATTTAATATCTTTTTATAATCTTATAATGTATTTGTATAAATTGCTAACTGTAGCTAATATTAACTTGAAAACACACATAAAAGTAAACTTTAAAAAATAAGACAATTGGAAATCTCTAAAATGTTTCTCACTGCTCCTCTCTTGGTACACACTGGCTCAATATTTTAAATGACATGTTTTGGAATATAGTAAAGCATATACTGGTATTCAAGGCACTTGATGTATTTTCCATTACAATGTGTCCACTTGGAGCAGTGTACCATTGGAGTTTATGATTGATATTTCCTCCCACTGTGGCCAAGTATTGCACTTCCTACTTATAACAATACGTCCATCTGTAGAGAGAAACTAGGTTCTCTGTTCTGGACTTGGAACACAATAATCAGGGCATAAACATAGGTTAAGTGACGTTCAAAAAAAAAAACCACAATATTTTCTTATCCTATGTAAGTAACTGTGCCTGAAGGAGAGAGCTATCTATGTAATACTTTTTATGTGAATATAGGAACATAAAGTGCATCTTTGAATGCCAATGTGTTGCTGACGTACTTTACATACACATCATTTATTAGCAGTGCCCCAGTGGTACATGTAGTTCAGCACACAATGTACACACATCACTATGCTGGAGTAAGCACAGATCCTCACATCCACAATAAATGTAATGCCCAGCTTCCTGATCATTTTATAATGTTTACATTGGTTTATCTTCCAATATTATTATATGGAAAGTGGGTGGGAGGAATGTAATTGTTTTCCCTTATCATCAACAACATTTATTTATATAGCGCCAGCCGATTCCGTAGCGCTTTACAATTGGGAACAAACAGTAATAAATCAATACTGGGTAATACATACAGAGAGGTAAGAGGGCCCTGCTTGCAAGCTTACAATCTATGGGACAATGGTTTGATACACAAGGGTAAGTGCTACATCATGTTTTCCATCACAGAAATGTCTAGGAAAGCTTCTTGACATCTAATAGTTGAGCCATACATTAGGAATAACGTCCTTTACTACAGCAACATGAAACTGGTTATTAATCTTTTACAATAACAATTTTTAATAATTTAATAATGTTTGCCATCTTATTCCAAAAATGCCAAATAAAAAGACCAGACCATACATGTGTGGTATCCCCCAGAGTATTACACACATGTTGTCTTTGCCAAACCCCACTTTCTTCTGGCCCTGCCAGGGCCTTCTTTTCCATTGGGCACGATGGGCAGCTGCGCGGGGACCCCACGGGCAAGGGGGCCCCATAGGCATGGCTCTTAATGAGAATAAATAATCCTGCAAAAGAAAAAAACCTGCAAAAAAAACCTACAAGGGTCACTGAGCAAGTACATCTATCTATCTCTATATCTATATCTGTATACATCTATATATCTGTATCTATATCTAGCGGCCCTGGTGCACTGCTTTGCCCGGGGGCCCATAATGTTGTTAAGATGGCCCTGGGGCCTGCATATGAAAAGCCTGAGAAAAGCTGGGTCTCAACTTGTTGCTTGGGTTTTGCAAACACCATATTTGTCACATGAAATACCTTGTTGTCACATATCTCCTTGGTAAAAACAGGGGTGGACCTAGATTTTTTTTTTTAGGGGGTGCTATTTTACATAGCCACACCCTCCTTCTTTGATTGGTTGGTCCCAGCTGCCCCTGCCTTATTGTTCCCGATGATCAGACATCACAGCAGCAATTTTAAGGTTTCACGATTGCTGCTGGGGGGGGGGGGGGGGGGTTGATCGCCCCCTCTTGATCCAGCAGTGGGTAACAGGGTGGCATCCCTTAATGGAAAATTCCAGTTTAAGGGACTGTTTTTAGGTTTTAAGTGGCCAATTCAATTGTAAAAATAAAAAATCACCACGTAGTGTCGTAGAACGACTGCGAGACTCTACACGGTTTTGGTGAAACATCTGCTCACTTTTACTTGCGCCTCATAGTAAAAGTGAGCATTACTATTTACCGTATAAACTGTAAAAATGGGCTTTGTCTTTAATAAAGTATCGTATTAAAAAAAGTGCTGGGAATCATCGGTTCTACGGAACCGTTGCATAGTAAATATACCCTGTAGAGTGGAAATTACAGAGCAGGAGATATTGTCATTATCTCAAGAGCTCTACTGCTAGAGGTCTATCTCACTGTGGCATTTACAATGGATTGTAGTTTAACTAGACAGGTGAGGGAAAGGCCAGAAAGGAGAGAAGGTAAGTAGTCAAGAAGGGAGATAATGACAAAATGGATAAGGAGTTTTAGTAATGTCTAAAGTAAGAAAGGTGTTTATCATTCCAATGATTGAAGGAGGATTTTCCTTGCGGGTAAAACTTTTCAGGTACTAATTAAAGGTGAGAAGATATTGATACCAACTATCCAGCCTCAAGAATCTTTGTATATTATATGTGTCCCTTATTAAATGTATTTGCTGCCAATCCTAGGTAGAAAGTTAGTGCACTTAGCACTATGCACTCGCCATCAGCGACTGTAATATAAATTAAACATTGGCCACCAATGAATAAGGTATATATTACACACTGGCCATCCACGACTGGACTATATGTTATACACTCACTATGTATGACTGGTCACTGATGATTGGGCTACATATTATACACTGAGCAACATGTACTGGGCAATATATTATGATATTATTATATTACAAACTGACCAGGAGTGACTGAACTCTGTTATATATTGGCCAAGAGGTGGGGGCTGGGTTTTATATTATGCTTTAGTCATATCATCATCATCAGCTATTTATTTATTTATATATAATTCCGCAGCGCTGTACAGAGAACTCATTCACATGAGTCCCTGCCCCATTGGAGCTTACAGTCTAAATTCCCTAACACACACACCCAGACCGAGAGAGACTAAGGGCAATTTAATAGCAGCCAATTAACCTACCAGTATGGTTTTGGAGTGTGGGAGGAAACCGGAGTTAAATGCAATGATGCTATATTTTATCCACTGACCACCAGAGACTCAGCAATATATTATATTATAAACTAGTCACCAGAACGGTGGTAGAACTACAGGGGATACAGCAGCTAATGGGCCCAGAGGTGAGGGGAGGTCCATAGCCACCGCACACCATGCAACAATGATAGATATTAATGGTGGGTGCAGACATTAACAGTGGGTGCAAGCAGTTCAGCCATTACCTGCACCCAGTGGCGGATCCAGGGGGGGGCGATCGGGGCAATCGACCCCCCTAGCAGACACTTGCTGCCGACGGGCTGCACAGTATGTGCAGGTCCGTCCAGCCGTGACAGGCAGGGACAGTATGCTGCCCGGCTGCTCTGATTGTGTTTAAAACACAATCAGAGCAGCCGGGCAGCACACTGTCCCTGCCTGTCACGGCTGGACGGACCTGCACATAGTGTGCAGCCGTTGGCAGCCTAACATGTTAGAAAGGAGGCGGGGCCTAAATCGCCTTCCCCCCCCCCCAAATCTCCCCGGGTACAACAGTTTTCTAGATCCGCCCCTGCCTGCACCTACTATTATCCAAAAGCATGTGCGGTGAAGCCCAAACAGGTGGACTTAATGTGTAACGCCTGCGGGAAACAATAACACGCATGTGACCATACCTGATTGATCATGATGCAACCATTGAGGGTTCCTCAAAAGAGCTCCAGGTGGGAGTGTATCAATTGTACTTGATGTCTTGTACCAATTGTCCTTGCAGTGATTCCTCAAATTTGGATCTTCCTATCTTGTAACCTCGATCAACAACACCCTGCAAGAAATAAGCATAAAACAGACAAGGACAAAGACAGGGACCACGCACATAAAATCTCTGCTTGATTACTGTGTACGCTCTCCCTTTCAGCGGCTGTGGGGGCAAACTGAACAAACACCTCACTACACCCTACTCACAGAAATACACAATAGAGTGGATAGTGGAGAACAGTAGTACACAGTAAACAATAATAGTGAGACAATGCAAACATTTACACAATACAAGCACACAATAGGGAGCATCCCTGGCCTTCCTTTAATGGGGGCCTGACCACAGGGCGCAGGAACACAGGGAGAATTACAGGTCTAAGTGACCACTACAAAATGGCTGGCATGACTTTTGGTGGCAAATGGGATCCAAGATGGTGACGATAAGCCAGGCTTGGTCTCTCGAACTGGAGCTGATCTCCTACTGCATGTAGTTCTACAATTGTCCCCCAGGCCTAGTGCCTGAATTATAATGTGGCCACAGGCTGTGCCCGAATAAAATGCAGAGCAGTCCTACAGCCTTAAATTACTGTGCCCCAAAATGTATTATTTACTTGACAGGCTATGAACCTATCCTACTGTGGCCACAGGCTTCTAAGTCTGATTAAATGTGTCCCAAAGATAATATAATGGGGCCTACAAGTAACTAATGGGACCCCCGGGCCTTATGCCAGACTACCTGCCCTAAGGATCTAGAGCCTGAAAATGTGCCTATGAGCTTTGTGCCTGACATTGGTAACAGTGACACTGGTACAAAGTATGTGAAACATACTTACCTGCTCCGTGCAGGACCCAGGTCTTTTCTCCGCCGCTTCCTCCTGTTCGGGGCTTCACTCGATTGAAGAGGCTCCATTCTCTTCAATCCTCGCCAGACAAGTCCTCTTGACTGAAGAGGTTCTCTCCTCTTCGCGCTACTGTCTCTCTCTTTTTGTCTTCTCTCTTGAGCCTCCTGCAATGGTCTGACCAGATCAGTGCATGGGGCAGGGTTTAGTGACCTGGCGAGCCATGTGCGGCTTGTCTCGGCACAAAATTCAAATGGCCGACAGATTCGTTGTCACCAATGCCAGGATGCACTGTGATCCGGTAAGGCTGTCTCCACCACTGGGAACCTCTCGACAACCACAGACCCACTTCCCAATAAAAAAACATGTGCTGACCACAGGCTGGGCTTTATATTATCTATTGGTCACCAGGGATTAATCTTTATATTATACACCCCCAGATACTAGGCACAATATTATTATATTAAATACTAAATTATATTTTATAAATTGGCTAAGAGGTCTGGGCTATGTATTGTACTCTGGAGACAATGTACAATGTGCTATATATATTATACACTTTCACCAGGGACTGACTGTAGGGTACTAGATAACATGGTTTGTACTTCATACATTTCAACTAGGGACTTAGCTATTTATTAATATTTTATACACTGACCGCCTAGAGCTATGATAGATATTACACACTAACAGCCAGGAACTGCCCTTCATAATATTATACATATGCCACCATGACTGTGCTATATACTAAACACTGGCTATCGGGACTGAGCTACATGTTAGACACCGAAAATCATGGACTGGGCTATAAATGATAAACTTGTCAGTAGGGACTATAGTATATATTGGCCACCAAAGACTGTGCTACATATTTTAAACAGCCCATTGGGGAATGGGTATATGTTATACAGTACATTGGCAAGGTATATGTTTTGGCCACCTGGCCAAAAGGTTATTTACCATATATTACACAAAGGTAACTTGAGACTGGGCCATATATATAGTATACATTAGCCACCAGGGACTGGACTATATTAGTATTATATTATACACTGACTACCTAGGAATAGGCTATATAATATACAATGCCACCAGGGACTGGGTTATATATAATATATTTGCCAACTAAAACTGTGCTATACATTATACACCATTATACACATTATTGACCACAAGAGACTGAATAATATAAGAATATATTATTATATTACACACTGGCCGCCAAAAATTGTGCTATATAGTATACACTGTCCACCACTCAATGGGCTGTAAATTATACACTGGCCTCCTGGAATTGCCCTACAATGTATTTGCTACTCAACAGAGACAGTGCAAAATGTTTTTATATTAGAATTTGGCCACCTAGGACTATGCTATATTTTATACACTGATCACTGGTGACTGTTATATATTAAATACTGGCAATCTGGGACTGGGTAATATATTATTATATTAAACAGTGACCACCAGGGCTTGGACTATTTTTTGTACATAGGCTATATATTATATACTGTTATATTATTCAGTTCTTGGGCTATATGTTATACACTGGTCACCTTGGACGGTGTTGTATGTTCTACACAGGTCACCAGACATTTGCCAATATATTTATATATTGTACACTGGGGACCATGAACTGGGCTATATATTATACATTGGCCACCATAGACTGTGCTGTGCATTACTGACAATCATTGACTGTATATTATACACTGGTCAGCAGGAAAAAAGCAATACATTATTATCTAACACAGGGGACATCAATAAATGGGCTATACAGTATACATTGGCTACCTGGGATTGTGCTATATATTAAGCACTGGTCACAAAACACTGGTAAATATTTTTATATATAAATACAGGGCATCAGAAACTGGGCGTTATGTTATACATTGGCCATCCTTCACTGTACTATATTACAAACTGTCCATCAGAGAAAGTGCTGTATTATATACACTAGTTTTTAGGCACTGAGCTATATTCTATACACTTGCCACCAGGTAATGAGCTACAGGGGCAGGCTGGGCAGGGGGCAATTTGCCCCCCGGGCCGGTCCTATTGTTGGCTACCTTGGGCACTGGGCCGCCTACATTTTTTTTCCTTTAAAATGTTCCTATATGGCTGCTGAGTTGAATCTTGCCCCTCTCCCCTCCAGGCTAAAATTTGCTAGCCCTCCCCTGATGAGCTATATATTATTCACTGGCAACCGGGGCTGGGCTATATACTGTATTATACACTGACTAGTGTATAACACTATGTATAGTTATGGATTGCACTATATATTATACACAGGCCACAAGGGAACTGGGCAATATATCTTTATATTATAAACTGGCTACCAGGGACTGAACTATATATTATTTATTAGCCACAGATGACCAGACTATCTATTATCACTTCTCATCCATCCCTAGTAGCTCAATTTTTGGGTTCCAAGAATCTAGAATGTCCCACCAAACATGGGATTCTTAAAAGCTAGTTTGTCCATTAAAAAATTTGTATTCAGGTTTTTGCTTGAGACTGTAAGTCTGAAGAATAAAACCTACACAGAACAGTATTTCATATAAGGGAGTCCTATATCACTCCATTTACAAATCTCAGCATGTTCTATTTTATTAAACAGATTTTCCCTGTGCTTGTGTCATCATACGGAGCTCCAACTGCTTTCACTCTCCAGGTTTGCTTATATTGGCCCATTTGCCAGTTTTATTTTTCACTGATCACTCTGTGGTCAAATCATAAAAACGAAAAGAGTTTGTGGCGCCAAGTAGCCTATCCACTATTAGACCACTGGTTTTCTCTGGACTCGGACAGAAAAAGAATCCTGTATTGCAACTTGTAACTAATGCTACATTTTAATGTTATTTTTTGGAGGTTTTAAGCAAATGTGAAATTTAAGCGATCATTCTCACTAGGGTCTTATGTGTCAGTACATTCAGAAGATGAATATGGAGCTTTTTCTGAAGCCCAGCAAGGTACAGCAAAAGGTCTAAAATATCTTTTTGTTAAAGGGAGTGTTTCTCCACGCAGCTTTATACATTCTCCAAAGAGATAAGACAAATATGTTTATGTCACGTGATAATTCCCCTGATTGTTGTGGTATTTATGCCAATGTAATGCTGCCATGCAATATTAATTATAAAGCAGCATTAGAACATCTTGCATGAATGATGAATGTATATTATATTTAACTTCAAAGAGGACCAATTGAGGTTTTATTGTAATTGTCTATGGAGGGTATTTACAAAGCGTACCTGATGCACTAATTAAATGACCTCCTATGGCTTTAATTATTTGCTGTGTTAGTGATGTTCTTCATATGTAGAAAGTATCATATCCATCCCTTCCCTCGTGTATGGCATTATAATTTACAATTGACTGGTATTTATTTATAAAACTGGTGCAAAGAGCAATGTTATACTAATAAAAGTTGTATCTGATTGGCTACGATGGGCAGCAGAATATATGTTCATAACCCCCTGTAAACTGCATAAGTGAAGCAACAACTTCAGTGTATATAAGGAACATTTGTGCATGATTTGGAATATTATAACACTTGCCGTTTACTGCTATTAGTATAACATACACAAGGGTGTATACCATACTACATATCCATTCTCTACAGCCATCACATTGTGGACTTACCTCCTAACGCAGGTCACGCAGTTCCTTCTCTTTGGGCTTGCCCTGTTCTGAAGCGTCAGCATGTTCGTCCAGCTGTTATAGTTTGGCCTAATGATTGTTGGGAGTACCATTACTGAGTCCCAGTAGAATTATTATTATCATTATTATTATTCATTTTTATTTATAG
Source organism: Mixophyes fleayi (assembly GCF_038048845.1). Classification (NCBI taxonomy): domain Eukaryota; kingdom Metazoa; phylum Chordata; class Amphibia; order Anura; family Limnodynastidae; genus Mixophyes; species Mixophyes fleayi. The sequence continues at coordinate 84,459,140 of NC_134402.1, forward strand.
GGCGCCACTAGGTGTCCGTAGCGCCGTACAGGGACAAACAATTACAATACGAGGTAAGACAGCACAGTACAGAAAACAATAAGCACTGTAACTCAGTAAGCTCGAAGCACAGCTAGAGAGGGGGGGGAGAGGGAAGATCCCCATACGCTGGAGCCCAAGAGGGAGGGCGCGGATGACAGGAAGACCCCCAGAGGGGTGAGGAGAGAAGCGAGAGGGGTCGGAAGGCAGAGGGTCCTCGAGGAGGAGGGCTAGGTAGCTGGAGAGCAGAGTTAGAAGTGGTGGAAACAGGACGAGAGATGAATCCATAAAGTTACTTTTCTGCCTACCCTACTGAATGCTACTAAATTTGCAGAAAATATTACCAACAAGGTGCCCTGTGGAGGTAAAATGATACTTAATGTGGAGTCATCTGCTGCTCCGTAAATAAGTGGTACCATAAATCAGATCTGCAACATATTCAAAATGTTTGACGATCTCTCCTTGCCATCAGCCAGAAACATGCAAACATCCATTTGCACTTTGACAGTGTTCATGGCCCTAAAGAGCTTCACAAAGCAATAAATAGACATTGGGAGACAAGATTCAGAGCAGTGGGTTACAGTAAAGTGGTTGGCACACTGAAGATTCAGAGGCAGTAGTCAGGGGCTAGCCTATTTTATAGGGGAGGATATAATCATTTGGGGATTGTCAGACTGAAGAGTCAATACTAAAACAGTTCCGCAGGGCAGATGTCTGAGCACTTAGGAAAGGCAGCAGAGATCTCAAACAAAGCAGTAGGTGTCAGGAACCCCTCCAGCCAGTACAACAAAACCCGGAATCTGTTCTGAAAGTCTGGTGTTCACTGGAGCCCCTAGTGGAAGGGACAGACTTGGCTGCAGACAGACAGAGGGTCGAGAGATGTGTACTGACTGGGGAGAACCCAGGGATATTGTGAAATAGCATACAGCGGTGGTGAAGTCCAGGCAAAAGGTCAGGGCTGGCGGCAAACAACAAATCCAGGAAACAGGCAGAGATTGAGGTCACAGGCAATACAGCAGAGTACAGTACACGGTCCAAGGTCATACACAGCAAGATCAATCCAAAGGCAGAGAAGGGGAACTGAGCAGGTAAGTATGCACAGAGCAGGAACTATAACCAGCAGTGAGGTCCAGTTCTCACTGCCTTAAATACTATAATAGACAAATCAGAAAGGAGGAGGACAGGGCTGACAATGAGCCTCAGGAGGCTGCTAATTAATTACTAGCTGGGAACTAGCATAGGTAATAACATAACCAGGAAGCATGTATAAAAATATAAATGAACCAGTTTAAATAATATGAGAGCTCCCCCTGGAGTTGGAGGATGTCACTACACCCTCCTGCATCTATGCAACAAGGATAATCCCAAAGAATAAAACCAGAGCATAGAAATAGAGCACACGCCCGGCTGCTAGATCACGCCAGGATGTGGCGTACCACCGCGGCTCGTGACAGTAGGTTTATCCTCAGGCCTGAAGGCCAGGACAGAAGGTTTATCCTGAGGACTGTAAGGCAGGGCAAAAAGTTTATATTTAGGCCCCAGAGGCCACACAGAAGGTTTATCCTCAGGCCAATGACAAAGTCAGACATCTCAGTAAACTTAGACAGTGCAGTCGTCTCAGACACCTCAGGACAGGAGGCAGCAACTGGAATAGATGCAAATGGTGGCATCCTCAAGACAGTATCCCTCTACAGCTGGTTGGATTGACAAAACCCTTTCTGAAGCAGAATCCAGGGTAATTTTTTCCAGAGAAAAAGGCCAGCCATGGAGTGCAGTATAAGCAGCTCCTTCTACAATGCATTCCTCTTCTGTAAGGCAGGGATGTGGACCATCTACAGGTCCTAATACTTCAGAATCTGGTACTTCGTCCCTGTGATGGGGAGCAGGGTTCATTAATGGAACTACAGCGCTACTGTACAGTGTTCCATGTGACTCCTAGCAACCATCTATAAGCCAGGCATTGTCAACAGGTGAAGTATTTGCCGGGTAGGAAGCAGCACCTGGACTGGGACTGATAAGTACAGCAGCTGAATTATCTTTTATCAGATCAGGCAACAAAGTAAGCCGGGAGCAAAGCTGGATCATATCAAGCTGCAGGGCCTGCAATAAGGATTAATTTGAATAAGCAGGGACAGATGTGGCTCCAGCAAGGTCCATGTTAGTGGGTTAGATCATTCTCTCACCAAAACATATACCATTTTGTATCTTTAATGTAGGGTAAACAGGAACCAGGTATGCAATGTAAACAGTCACAGGTACATAAATAATGATAAATGAGTCCAAAGAATGGTTGTCATTGGCTGGAGGCCAAGCTGGACAAGATAGCAGGAAAAATACAGTTGTCCAGGCTAAACAATGGCAGGTCTGAAGATCCACTGGTACAGCGGTCACTGGAGTAAAGGATTACATACAGGACTACGCTGGGAATACTTGCAAATATGCCAAACAGGAAACATGGCTGGAAAAGCAGACTTGCACACAATGCATAGACCAAACAACAAGCCCAGGTCAGGCATAATGGAATTCCTTAACATTGGAGTTTGGCCAAAGTTCATGTTTCCAGAATGACAGTCAGAGGGTACAACAGAAGATCTCTGAGACTGCAGTGCAATAACAAACTATGATTTAGCAGAACTGCAATGCAAAAGACCCCTATTTAAATGGCAGCAATCAGGCCTCATCAGGGGTAGCTATAGAGTAGTGAAAACCAGGAATACCTACTGAGCATGCTCATGGACTCACCAATGTTATTAGAAAGTGAATGCCCCAGGAAAGGCAGAATGCAATGTTTTTAAAAAGTATACAAGCACTTTAAATGGCACATTCTACTAAATAGGTGGATACCGTAGTGTGATCACTTTATCTACCTCTGCTGTATGCTTATATTCTGTATCTGTCATTTTTCACTTTATTGATGCTAATATACTGTAATTAAAACGGTGAATGTTGTCTTCACTTTGCAGCAGAGAGGTACTTTGGGTCCTATTAGAAGAGAAATACTACCTACTTAAAATCATAATTATCATTCGTATTATGCTCCTCTATTGTTGCACAGCGGCCTACTCAAGGATTTAAGCAGAGACTCCAGAGAATAAGAAATAATACATCGGTCAGTTGTCTCGCTAGCCGGCATGACTGATGATAATCATATTCTGTTTAAGTCTTTGTTCTTAACACATTCTCTCTCATTACATTTTGACTGCAAGTGTCCTCTGCTTTTGTGCAGAAGAGCTGAATGTAATTACGTTCAGTGGATATAGATGAAGTACTAAAATGCAGTCTGCATATAATGTAAACTACAACACATGAAGTTGCCCATTTACTAATACCTTACTGTGAAAAACTAGGTCAGTTCAATATCCTTCCCTATTCCCTGGTCAAATCTGACGTGTTTAGTGCTATACAAGAGAGAATAAGAGTTTGAGGGTTCGCAGCAGCTACAAGTATCAGAGTTCTAAATGTCTTACAGTGGGACACAATAGTCAGGTCAGAGCACAATTCTTTTGAAGAGTTAGTACCACTATATTGCCGAATTCCTCTGGCTGATTAAATCTAGATTAAATTATAGGGGGAGGCATTACTTGAAAGTTATGCATAAATCAGTAAACCTGTCTGTGATGGGGACAACTCATTCATATAGTTATGAAGAGTTTTAAATACTTCCTTATCCAGAATCAATATCAGCATGTTTTTAGACCTTATCATGCTAAATAAAACAAGGATTCTCCCATATCTAAGAGTAATTTTGTATTATTATTTAAAGCCAAGCACCCAGATTTACTAAAACTTCTAAAAAGGAACAGCGGAGGCATTGCCTAGAACAACCAGATTTAGCCATCATATAAATTGACCCCGCTAGAGGGGATGATTTCTGAATGAGGAAAACACTGGCCCTGCAACACAATGAATGATGCACAAATCCATTTATCTCCCCACGTATTGTGTACATTTCACCAACATTACACATTTAGACACTCCCTGGCTATCACTTGCACCTATATTTGTGGGATTGCAAAGTATGCTGGAAATGCACATGGTGACAAATATCACAGTCCATCATACTCCCACTTTAACACCACCATCATTATATAGCTCAGTACAAGGGCACCTACCACTTACTCAGGGTTCCTCCAGGCTAGCCCAGTCTCTTTACATCCCTGGGCTTGGTGGCTTTGAATGTGCAAAGGGCCCCTACAAGTTTAAAAACAAGTTTAAAAACAAGGCTGTCTGTTGGACGTACTGTACAGCTTACATCACAGTTCTTATAATGAATGGGCTCCAGGCCATCTCTTGATAAAGTTCATTCCTTTACTGAACATCTCCAGCACATACTTAGCAGGTGCAAATAAATAAAGGATAGTGTTCCACAGATGTTGATACACATGCAGAATTGATACATCACTTGAGTGTCCTTGACTGCCCGAAAATGTACTCAATGGGGCAGATTCAATTAGCTGCCAGTAAAAATTAGCATGTATTACTAACAGGAAAATAACGCACAGACGTATCATGCAAGAACCTTGCAGCTAACTGAATCTGCCCCAATAACAGTAGCAGTGCTGCCATGTAAATGTAATTATTTGAATAAATGATTTATGCCCATCCATTTTAAAGTATACTTGTTACCAACTTAAAGTCGTGGAAGCCATTGTTGGGGATGAACCAATATTCAATGCAAGTTCCTTGTATTGTGAAAATGAATGAGCAACATTGTGCCCTACTGCAGCCTCCAGTATTTTGCAAAGAAGACTATATACATTTGCAAACAAACATTATCACTTGGTAATTGGCAAATACTGTCATAAAAGGGGATTAAAACCATTTGCACAATTTTTGTCCAATGGTGTTTCATTCAGATATGTATGGGTTAGAATGATGCCTGACTACTGAGTACATTCTGTACACAGATGTAATATATGATGCACTCTTGCTGCTATCCAGCCCACTTGCCAATACAAACTGTGCCGTTATCATGAACCAAACGTTGGTTTTAAAATTAATTCTTAGATCTATTGTTTTGTATATCATTGTTTCTAAGACTAGAATCATGCTGGTGTGGTTATTTTTATCTTGATCATGCTGCATATAATTCTTTAACATCAGTACTGAATAAACATGTGTTAATACCACTGGCACATAGATGATTCACCCTCTCTTGTTCCTTATTGAAATTAACCACTGGTTACACAGTAGTTTAGGATTCATGTAGCTCTACTAAAATGCAGTATTGCATCTGTAGAAAACAAATACTATTGTTTAGCATGGAACGGAGAAATCTTAAAGAGTTTCTTTAGAACCATAAACCATATGCTGTACTGTGATGCTATGACAGTTTAAATGGTAAGCATGTGGGTTATGCTATTATTATGTATTATTATTGCTTCGAGATGGCAGTGTCTTTGGGCAGTGCATCTTGGATGGGGGGAGTAGGGTGAAGATGGTCTTATCTAGATGTTCTTTGCTGGAGGTGGGCTAGATGTCTTGTATGGCATCCACGTGCACAAACAAGTTGCAGAATGAGATATTTAAATGACCTTCAGGAGGTGGAAAGTGAATATTAAGAAGGGTTTTTACTGGCGTATTGGGAGGTCAAAGAGTCTCTTTCCCCAACAATAGGTTATGCTCTTAACCACATCCTTGACGGCAGAGGAGACCACGTGTCAGTCTGTACTTTCAGGGGGACACATTTTGTAACTTCAAGGGTCAAAAGGTTCAAATACCGAGTTAATCAAATCATTAAAATGTAATTGATAATTATTTACGTGACATATAATGAACACAGATCCAATGTTCTCTCACGGTCATAACTTATTAAATACGTAACTGAGGCTCAAATGAGCAATATTTTAGAAACATAACTGAAAAGTTGAAGGGCATGAAGGGATGGTCTTAAAGTGGTAATAGGAAGAATTGAAAATTTGAATTGTTCTTTGTGCATTTCCACCTTGGCCTGCAATCCAACTGTCACACAAATTGTTTACACAGAGGCACGTTCTAAACTAGGAAGGGTGTGTGTACCTTGGTGGTCATATAAGTGCATATGCCAAAATGAAACGCCCTGTGCATCTGTACATTTTGCAGTTAGTAGATGAGCCTTTAGAGTACACATCTTTCTCCATACCACTTAATTATGCCTCTTTAGGAATAATAGTCTTTCTTTCCATGGCGACACACACATGCACATTTCTGTAAATATTTTACAATCAAAGGCTTCTGACATTAGATCGCACTGATTACACATCCTAATGAGTACATGTACATTGGCATCTCTTACCACTAATCACGTGACCTGCTGTGTCCAATGGCCTGGGCCATTCTGCAATTTATTTTGAGCTCCTCATTGATTAGGCAGCATGTTTCCCAGAAGAAGTGCCAAATGCCACTAATATATACACTTGGGTTCCCACCAAAGGACCAAAGACGTACTAAAATGTTAAATAACTTCTCAGTAAATTTGTCCTGTTATGTGTGTTTTTGTGTGTTTGCAGCTCTAGTGCAAAGACTGATGTGGATCATTACAACTCTCTGATTGTACAGCCCTGGATATAATATAGTTTACAACAGCAACAACAATAATAATAACTGTCCCTATCTTCCAGGGATGGTCCCATGTTTTACAGATTCATCCCTGGAACTTTTTCTCTGTAAGAGTGTCCCTGTTTTCTGTTTAGGTCCAACTAGTCACTGCAGACCCTCTTTTTCTGGATATTAGATGCAGGTCTCATTATCTATTGTTATCCTCATACTATTTATTAAATATCATCATTTAAAAATTTTAAAAAAACATTATAACCACATTTATGTTATACAGCCCATTGGAGTGCAAGTTTAAACACACCTGCTTAGCAGTCCATTGATTTACCTGAACAACAAATCTTTCATGAGTACTGAACAGCTCACACATATTACTACTAATGATTTGGTTACATACTTAATGGTAACGTTTGGATTAAATGAGTTGTATTGTTGGACAATACTTACAGTTCATAGCCAGGTCAGTTATACAAATTATCCTTGACTCCTCTCTCTCCTTTGCTCCTCACATTCTCTCTCTCGCCAAATCCTGCCGCTTCCAGCTGCGGAATATCGCACGCATTCGGCCCTTCCTCTCCCAAGATGCCACTAAGGCTCTTGTCCACGCTCTTATCATCTCCCGCTTGGACTACTGCAACCTCCTCCTTACCGGTCTCCCCCGCACTCATCTCGCTCCCCTTCGCTCTGTACTTAATGCAGCCGCTCGGCTCATTTTCCTTTCTCGCCGCTCCTCTTCTGTCTCCCCCTATACCAATCCCTTCACTGGCTCCCCTTCCCCTAAAGAATAGTGTTCAAGCTCCTCACACTTACTTTCAAGGCCCTCTCCAACTCCACTGCTCCCTACATCTCCAACCTTATTTCCATCCACGCTCCATCCCGCCCTCTGCGTTCGGCTAATGACCGTCGCCTCACCTCCCCCCTGGTTACCTCCTCCCATGCTCGCATCCAAGACTTCTCCCGCGCTGCCCCCCTTCACTGGAACCAGCTCCCCCGCTCCATCAGAACATCCCCCAACTTGTCCAGCTTCAAACGGGCCTTAAAAACCCACCTCTTCCTCAAAGCCTTCCAGTCCCCCACCTAACCGACCTCCTTCCAGCCTCCCACCTACCGCCCTCCCTATCCTGCCCTCCTCCTGCCTCCCTCCTCTTAATTCTCCTCTCCCCCCTCTCCCTCTCTGCGTTCTCCCCCTTTCCTCCTCCCACCCTTGTGTCTCTGTCCGTCCTACCCTTCCCTTAGATTGTACGCTCCTTTGAGCAGGGCCTCCTCTCCTCCTGTTCTCCTCCACCTTAACTCTGCTCTACAGCTCCTTGTCTCCTCCGTGAGGTCCTCCTGCCCTTCTGCCCCTCTAGCTTCTCCGCTAAGGGCTCTCACCCTTCATCTAGCTGTACTTTGAGCTTCTGAGTTACTGTGCTTTTTGTTAACTGTACCGTGCTGTCTCACCCTGTATCGCGTTTCTGTATGTCCCTGTACGGCGCCACGGATACCTAGTGGCGCCTTATAAAAAAAATTAATAATAATAATAATTAATAATCAGTTATTCATCATTGCACATAGCACAGACAATCCTGCATTATCTCTTTTAGCCAGCAGATGGTGCTGCAAAGCCTTTTATGGATAGGGCTGTGTGTTTTGAAGCTGTTTAAATAATTGTTACAATTACAAACAAAACATACACTGACAGGGAATCTAAGTAACTAAGAATTCCTGGATAAAGAATTTCCCTGACAATATCCTGGAGTGTCACAGGCTCTAAGCATAGAAGATGTATAAACCTGAGTTTTCAAAGTGTGATTTTTATATATGCTGTGTACTTTGTATCATTTAATTGATACAATAATAACATATACAGCTTTGATGTGCAAGCAGAGCTACATTTGACACTTTGTTACTGTTATACTGCCATGGCTTATTTTATACTTTGTGGGTCTGATTCTATAAGGCGCGTATCTGCTGATTTTGAGCATACTGTATGCAAAATCACTCTGCACGAGCCCAGAACTGGACCATCCGCCAGTAAACGCAGCCATGTCTGCTCCGCCTCGTACGCAAAGAACACTTACTACGCTTTCAGGGAGGAAACGGGGCGGGGGAAGGGATGTTCGCTAGTAGTCAATATACAGTAAGGGTGTGCCAAAGTAAAGCGCCCGCAGCCACCTCCGCATCAAGCTTTGGGCATCGCAAAGTTACTTGTTTTTCTGCTGTATCTCTTGCTCCAGCTACAGGGCTAGTCTAAAGCTGGGTACACACTACTGAAATTTCGACCAACTTTTTATTCCGAGCGATTTTACATGCGATCGATGTTCCGATCGCTCGGTCCATGGACTGCATACATACTAGCCTTGTTTAGGACGATAAAGGGAAGAGCGGATGTCCCTTTAGCGACTTTTTACAGCCATGTTGTCCTGAGCAATGACTGTATTTTCATACTCACTGTTGTGGATCGGTCGGAAGTTTATACACACTACACAGCGGAAACGAGATTGTAACAAAAATATTAAACGGTACGACCAACCAAATGAGGTGACAATCGTCCATTTGGTTGGTGGACGTTCGACCATCGTGTCACTGCACACACTGACCCGACTTTTGAACGAGCGGTCGTATGTCGGCTGTTTGAGCCGATTATTGGACGAAAACAGTGTAGTATGTACCCAGCTTTAGTCCTGATCAATAGTAATAATCAAGACTTAGGGCTAGATTTACTAAGCTTCGGGTTTGAAAAAGTGGGGATGTTGCCTATAGCTACCAATCATATTCTTGCTGTCATTTTGTAGAAAGTACTAAATAAATGAAAGCTAGAATCTGATTGGTTGCTATAGGCAACATCCCCACTTTTTCAAACCCGCAGCTTAGTAAATCTAGCCTTTAGACTTGATCAGTAGTAATGACACACATTATGCGTGCCATAACGTGTGTGCAAAAAGGAGTAAAAATTAATTTTTTGTCCAGTAGATATTGAGAACAGCCTAATAAATATACTTAATGAGGCAAGATACATTTTTTTTTTTTTACTGAAAAAGTTTTTTTCATTAAGTTTTTGCAAGGATTTCAATGAATACAAAAAAGAAGGGAAATAAACTTATTTAAAAAAAAAAAAAACAACAGTTTAATTTTTTTTTTTTTTACCAATAGTGCCTATAATACAGGTGACATTATTCATTTATTTTTTATGTGTGTTCTTTTGCAAATTTATATTCCAAAGAGCAGAGCGGACCTACACCCAAATTTATGTGCGTTTTAAGATAAACGCAGGGTGCGCTCAGTATACGTGCCTTGATTAAGCAGGCCCTGTGTTTGTATAAATAACTAGAACACGTGTATTCTCAGACCACTTACCATTTATTCATTTTTCAGGTGGAAAACCTCCACAGTTGTATTTGCCTTTGGTAAATATGAAGGTTGTCCAGGTTGCTGTGCTGCTGTTTACTGTGTGGGGAATAGGTGCTACTCCAACTGGCCGCCTCTCCTGTTACAAAAAGATTTTAAAGGACCGGAACTGTCACAACATCCCAGAAGGAGTGGAGAATCTTTGGCCCCTGAATGGAAACCTCCAGGACCACTTCTGGGAAGGGGCAGGGTGTGAGATGGTCTGTTACTGCAACTTTAATGAACTACTCTGCTGCCCGAAGTAAGAATTGTCACATCTTGCATACATGTGCATTGCTTTATGTTTTATATGTTTGTTTTCTTTCTTCACTGTTGTTTAACTTGTGTTTCAGGAACTGTGTGATCACTCATACACTTGTTTCCACAGCTTATTCTAACATGTATAACGAGCCACGCCAGCCCTGGAGCAAGATCTGATTCATTACATTTCAGATGTAATGATCCTGTTCTATGGCGCACTGTTCTATAATATACAAATAAATATCATATGACAATTCAATACATTCTCATTGGAAACTCAATAGCCCATATTCATTTATCTTTATTGCAAATACGAAGGAAAATGTATAAATAAATAATAATTATTAATAATAATTAATAATATATATTAATAATATTATAATAATAATTAAATAATAAGCATAGGCTGTCAATAGAAGGTATGACTTTTTTTCTAAACTTAAAAATAATATATAATATAGCCAACAGTTAACAAAGTAAACATTCGGTGAAAGTAATTTTAGAATACCTGCACTCTCGGATTAAACACTTTTCACAGGCAGTTGACATCAATCATGTATTATTAATCAGTTATTTGTTTTCCTATATTTGTAATCCTATCTATATTTTATAACATCACTGAATATATACATTTTCTAAACAGTGCTAGATCATGTGACACATAGGTGGCAGGCTGACAAAAACTTATACTTGACAACTTTTCCTCGTTGGCTTCAGGGAGATCCCAGGGGAGGTGGGCGCGCGGGGGCGGGGTTTGACGAATTGTATCATTTTGGTCCTGCCCCCTTAATGATTGTCACAATTTTGGCCAATTACAGCGGGGGGAGGGGCTAAGATGACACGATATTTGAGTCATTAAGCCCCGCCCCACCACTTATCTATTGCAGGCTTTTACAGTTAAATAAATAATTTATCCACACAGGTTGGCTCCTCTAGTAAAGGACATCTATCATGATGACTGAAAATGTTTCAATGCCTTTTAATAGTTATATTTTTGTGAAATGTCAAAATCTAGTATAGATATAATAATAAGGGGTGCCTGACTGACTTCTAAAGAAGAAAAACCTATAGAGTCACATTTCTCTTTCATGTCAGATTTCCTTTTCGTATAGGGCAGAGTAAGTTATCAATGTTACACAAACTGTCAGATAAGTTGTCCTGCCTATGATATGTAATGTGTCTGTAAATCATTAGTGTCTGGAACAGAGACTTACAGCAGATAGGTCTCATGGAGTGCGGCCAGGCTAGGCTACAGCGAACACCAATGTGTATTTCAGGAGTAGGAACCAATTGTCTGCAGCATAGTGGAAAGTTTGAATACAAAGAATTTGTCTATTCCCTCCACACTGTTATGTCATTAAATTCAGAAGTCGTGAATCCCGTTCCCTAGTATTTATCCATCACGTATTTTCTAATTGTCCTAATAAACATATAACAGAATTCCTGACTTGAGTGACTAGGGAGGGTACTGATGATAAGCTATATTAGATACTATGTCCAATACAAGAAAGAAAGTCATCCCCTTGCTGACCACTCTGGATAATTATTGATTATCGGCTGACAAACAATTTTTGTTTTAAAAAAAAAAAAACAACAAGTCAAACATTTTGGAACATAGATAAATGGTATAGATCAGTGTTTCCTATCGCCAACCCTCATGCACCTCCAACAGCTCAGGTTATCTGTCTGTGGAAGCAGGTGGGATAATTACTGACCCAGCCGAGCCACATGTGCCGGATTAAGGAAATCCTGAAAACATGAGCTGTTGGGGGTGCGTCAGGACTGGAGGTAAGAAACACTGATATAGAAGGAAATGAAAATAATTGTGAATTAAAATATGGTGGGGTAACACTACACTCGTGTTAATCTTTATTGCTGCACTTCTTCCTTCTGTGTTCTTATTAAAAACAGAGATAACTGTAAGGAGCTGCAATCACCCTTCCATGGAACTTGTGCTGCTGCTCCATCCGTCTCGCTTCCAATCTGTGCTCCTTCAAACGGGCACTCAAAACTCACCTGTTCCTGAAAGCCTACCAACCATCCACTTAACCCCTCATCCACTCTGCTTGTTCTCTCTCCTCTCCTCTGGTCCCTTTTTCTCCATTGCATCACTGCCTCCCTTCGTGCCTGTTTTGTCCACCCTCCCTTTGGATGTAAGCTCCTATGAGCAGGGCCCCTCTCCCCTCCTGTCTTCATACTGACTCTTCTGCTCCGCCCTCACTCCATGTGTCTGCCCGGAGTTTCCGAAGCATTGGTACTTAGTGTTTATTGTTCTGTGATGTTTTACCCTGTGTGGTCTACTGTTCGTATTATGTAAGGCGCTGCGAAAACCCTGTGGCGCCCAACAAATAAATGATAATAATAATAATAGGCTATTATCGTATGTTTCAAACAGCTGTATTGTAGACAGACCTGGACAATACAAATACAAATCAGGATATTGGCCACAAATTGATATCATATGGTACCATATGGGATAAAAAATGCACTGCCATTGTGAAATCCAATCCGTAGATGTTGATAATTAATGATGCACTATTACTTTGGAGATCAATCGAGAAAAAAGGTAGATAGCCTGTATCAATGTTCCGATTCGAATCCACCATTAGGTGCAGTGAGCACCAATATAAATCATGTTAGTATTTAGGGGTTATCGATGTTCCTTTCTTCAAAGGGCTCAATCAAGAAGCCAAATAGGGAGGTAGCCTATAACCATGTCTCAAATGGGAGATACACCATTAGGTGCAATGAGTACCGAAAAGATTACTGCTGATATTTTGATGTTACCGGTATTCACTTTTCCTAAGTGCTAAGTCGGTAAAAACTGTAGGTAATCTGTATCAATGTCCAAATTTGGAATAGATGTAATAGGCACCAATAAAATACATGCATGGATACTTAGCTTCGCTTTGCGAATTCGTGGATTCCAAACTTCCAACGTGAGTCCTGTTCCAAAAGCTCCGGTAAGGTATAGACGGCAGCCAAAATAAAATGTTCTCAGGAATGATCCAAAATCAACCCAAAGTTGTAGGCTGGCCAGCACCTGGTAGATTGTTCAATAGGTATCAATCTTTATTCTAATACCAATTGTATACTTGGATTTGTTAACTCTCTATAACAATTTTATATTGTTTGCGTAATCGGATCTTTTCAATGTGAATTTATGTCTAGACATGCCTGAGGCCCTGGTCTGCCTGTGTAGTGGGAGGAGCCACCAACTTGATATAGACACTACCGCTTCTGCAGCTATGGAAGGGGCCCCAAGACATTGCTGTACAGGGGCTCCAAAAATTCTCTTGGAGGCCCTGTACCCCATGTACCCTCATGATGGCGACCATGGGGAATGTAGCACCCCGAGGTCCACCGAGATAATATCACGCATGACGTACTTAGACACAAAGTGTTCCTGGAAAATATTTTAAAATTATGGCAGCCATGCTATACTTTAATGGCTTTAAGAGTTATTATACTACGTACCGGTTATATGAGTTATTATACACAAGTCACAACAGTTAGTTGTTACAAAAGAAAATTTTCTTTAGAGTGGGTCAATTGGGTACTGAGCCTAACCAAAAATGGCTGCCGCTAATGTATAATAATTGTTATAACAAGATTTTAACTATTGACTTCAAAAGAACAATGTTCAGAAACATATTTAAATCATGAAGCCTTTCATACTTTATTACACGTGTGTTCTCTTTTAAGTATGTTGGTTCTGTAATGTAGTCTTGGGGGCATATTGAATTGTTGGCGGAAACGCCAAAAATCTCGTTCTCCGCTCTCTTACTGTTATTACGGTAGTTTTCTCGCTGGATTTCAGCTCGCAGCTCCCTGAGTCGCGAGCTGAAATCCAGCTTACTATTACCGTAATAACTGTAATAGTTTTAACGCCGCTGGGATTCGGAACAATTGAATACGCCCCTTAATGTTTTAAATTAAGAAAGTAAATGCACAGTCTGCAGAAATGTATCTGTGGGAAGCCTGGTGGAGCTGGCACAGAGGTTTAGTAGAGGCTCCTTCTTTCCCATATCCCAGCAGTCACAGAGAGGCTATTTGGCTGTGAGAGCACAACTGAAGTGCTATTATACTGTCACAATGATGCTTCTGTTCCTTTCCCCTAAAGCATCAGCTTGTGAAGACGCTCAGAGAGCAGCCGGCCTGTATTAACGTGCTATGTTCTGTGTCCTCAAGTGCTAGAATGCTGCATTCATAAGCTTCAACTTCAATAGCTTTCCAATAATAAATCACATCCACAACACATTACAGCAATATCATCAACATCTACAAAACATATACTTAATGTGTGCTGTCTTGTTTTTCTTTTGTAGAGATATTTTCTTTGGTCCGAAGATTTCCTTTGTGATTCCTTGTAATTCCCACTGAAAGACAAAGCTACATTGTACCACATTAAGAAAATGGCTGACACAGAAAATGTGAAGTTTTCTAAGATAAATAACTTTGTTACTTATTGTCACCACCCCCTGTACCTTCTTCCAGTGGAATGATCCATCTGTCTTCTCAATATTTTACCACACCATGAAGAACGACCAAAGTATTTTGTTCCGCTTTTATCTATGCCAATAGCCCGGACGCACCATAAAATGCATAATTAAGGCTAAGATCACAAGGCTGGGTACACACTACGGGTATTTCACCCGATTATCGTGCCAATCACATGATAAGTGACTGTTAGATCCAATATCACATTAGTGTGTACGCTCCTGCGATCATATTTATCATACCAAAGCATATCATATCGTTTCATTTGATCTTATAAACTGACTAAACATCTCTATAAATGATGGAACGATATCAGGCAAATTCTGCAATGTGTATGCACTCATAGCCAGCAGTGTCCATAGATCTCCATGGAGTGTGCAGAGTCACAATCTTTACAGCCGATGGTTATGACAGATGAAGAGCACAGATCTGATGGTAAATCTTGTAAAACATGTATAGTGTGTACACATGAATCGGCTGCTGATCGAGACTTTCAGTCGTTTGTAAAATCATGAAAGATATCGCGAGAATTTTTCTGTAGTGTGTACCCAGCCCTAGAATAGAGCCGCTATAATTCTTAGGAATTCCATCCCCTAGAAAATAAAACACATTGTAAAGTCTTGTTTGTGCTGTAGGTGAAGAGAGTAGGTTATCTGCATTCCATAGGATAAGGGATGTCAAACCCCCCAGTACTATTGTGAGAGGTGAACAGTTAAGACTGCTCATTAACTTGAGATTCTAAAGACAGTGTGAAGCTGCTCTGCATGAACAAGACACACTGTGTAGCAAACTGGCACAAACTAACAAAAGTATATTAAGACATTGCCATAGAATGGTATATATGCTAAATAATTCTTCAACATGTTTCTTAGAAACCAAATATTAAATCATGAAATTATCTTAAAGGACAGCTAAGCTTAAAATAAATGTGGCTCTGTAATAAAGAGCTATAATAAATATATGTTTCAGATACTAATTAGAACACTGGCATATGTCCTGTACATAAGACTTTTCTTGAAGGATGCTGCAACTTTGGCCCACTCACATGATGCCATAATTCCCTCTACCCTCCAGTCCACTACAGTGATTGGACTTTATACAAGGAATGTTGAGATCCTTTAAAGGGTCAGAAAACCTGAAAAAAACGATTTGATTTACAAAAGAAGCCAATAATACATTCACAGATGTGTGTAAGGGGGCAGAACACGGCATCAAACATAGCAAATTATGGGGTGCACCCAGCGATGCCACTCCGTCCTCCAGATGCCCGATTGGGACTAACCTGCATATTTCCCGACCATGGTCTTATCTGTGTGGAGTTTGTATGTTCTCCCCGTGTTTGCGTGGGTTTCCTCCGGGTGCTCCAGTTTCCTCCCACACTCCAAAAACATACTGGTAGGTTAATTGGCTGCTAACTAATTGACCCTAGTCTGTGTGTGTGTGTGTGTGTGTGTGTGTGTGTGTGTGTGTGTGTCTGTGTGTGTATGTTAGGGAATTTAGACTGTAAGCCCCAATGGGGAAGGGACTGATGTGAGTGAGTTCTCTGTACAGCGCTACGGAATTAGTGGTGCTATATAAATAAATGGTAATGATGATGGTGATGATGATATGCACGCATGCTCTCAGAAGATGCCCTGCTCTCTTTCCACTTCAGGAGATTGATCCGGCATTGATCCAGGCAACCGTCACCTTCGGGACCCATCGCTGTTCCACCCTAGTGGTAGTAGGAATGCCGCAACTGGAGATATTTCACATTGTATTCAGATGTGCTGTGTGGCCAAGAACAATCTAGTGTTATACATTATCAGCCATTTCAGTGGCACTGGCTGCATTTCCCTTCAATGGGATTACTGAACAGGAAGTCTACAGCATGTAAAAAAATATCCCCCTAACACAATCTCCAATATCTTCAGTTCTGATTATCTCTTGAAACATTTACATAGATAGCTGAGCACATTCTATAATAAGGCTGGGTACACATTACAGGGTTTTCAGACGATTATCGGGCCAATCAAATGATAAAGGACCAGTCGGCCCGATATCACAACGATTATCCTTCCAAAGCTCATCGTATCATGTCATTTGATTTTTTAAAAACG
The DNA here is from genome assembly GCF_038048845.1 of Mixophyes fleayi. Lineage (NCBI taxonomy): Eukaryota > Metazoa > Chordata > Amphibia > Anura > Limnodynastidae > Mixophyes > Mixophyes fleayi. The sequence continues at coordinate 84,475,918 of NC_134402.1, forward strand.
ATAATAAAAATCTGTTGTTCCAATTCTGCAGTGTGCATGCGCTCAGGACCGGCAGTGTCCATAGATCTCTATGGAGTGTGCAGAGTTATGATCTTTTCAGCCGATGGTTATGACAGATGAAGAGCACAGATCTGAAGGTGAATTGTGTAAAACGTGTTTAGTGTGTGCACATGAATCGGCTGCTGATCGGGACTTTATTTTTTTCTGTCATTGGTAAAATCGTTAAAGATGTCGCATCGGGAGAAATTTTCTGTAGTGTGTAACCGGCCTAAGGCAACTTGTATATTATGCTGAATGGTGCTTTAAAATTTACACTACAGACGACTAAACTATAATCTGTAGCTTGTAATCAGCAAGATGCTGCCTGTTAACATCACAATAACCCAGGCAAACTGCATTGTATCACTGTATTGCTGCCACATTGTTTTCTCCACACACTTCATGTTAATGTTTTGGTATTGTGTGTGATATATATTTATGTACAATAAATGTTCATTTAGCAGGAGACATTGTATGGTCCATTCACCAGTAGTCTTAACAGTGAAACGTATTGGTTAAGTCCACATCTGGGGCACCAATGACCTCTGCTGGTAATACATGTAAGTGGTTTTTAGTCTCATGGCTGACAATTGAGATTGGTAATCATATTTAGCATAAACAGAATGTTTACAGAAATGACCAATCACACACATATTTGGATGTGGAATACTTAAAACAATCTCTGATGATCACAGAATACAAACACTGATCTCTCACCAAGGACAACTGGCCAGAATCTGATTAATATTCTCAATTATTACTTTTTCAAATTTGATCATTTTTGCCACCTTAGACTAGAAACAACATTTTAATGACTTGTTCAAAAATATATAGTACTAACAGATGCATATACAGTCAGGTTTACTTAATAACGTTTCATTTTACAATAATACGTGTGTTGGCTAAATATTCAGAAAATAGACTCCAGTCTAGACCTGTTGTGCTTCACCCAAATGATCTTTTGTCTGGATGTTTTCCACAACACTATGATATATTCTAAATTCTCTTTTGATAAGAAACGGAAATATTTATGTGGCTGAAATATTTTCTATGAATTTAAGCTGTTTCTTATTCAGGTATATATAAAGTAAAGCAATCTGCAGGCATTTCACATTCTGAATTCATCAGAAGTATAAGGACCAAAATGATAGCGTTACATATCAGTGTATATAGGCAATTAATCGTTTAAATGTTTTTTTCCATATAATTTTACAAATATAAAAGAAATGAAAGCAGGAACTTGAACAGGGGAGGGCTGGCAAACTGTAGTCCAGGGGTAGTCCAGGGGGGAGGACTTGACTCAGGGGCAGCCTATTTTTAAATACAGGTGGCCCAGTAACCCAGCCCAAGGTAGCCCACTATGGGACCGTCCCAGCCTGATGCCCCCCTGCCCCCAGCCCAACCTGATCTTGAATCACATATATACATTTTATTATCATGCTTCAGTTATAAAGTGTGTATGTGAGATTTATGTATAATTAATTGGATTTTGCTATAAAAACTAAGTAGGTGCAGCAACCCAGTAACCCAGCCCAAGGTAGCCCACTATTGGACTGTCCCAGCCTGATGCACCCCTGCCCCCAGCCTAGCCTGATCTTGAATCACATATATACATTTTATTATCACGCTTCAGTTATAAAGTGTGTATGTGAGATTTATGTATAATTAATTGGATTTTGCTATAAAAACTCAGTAGGTGCAGCATAGCTCTTAAACCGAGGATCAAGCACAGTCGCCAAAATGTAGTGATCCGATTTCAAGATTTTGATAACTCTTGGATCCTGGCAAAGCAAATAAAGTACTTGATCTACAAGTCCGACATACTTAGCGTAATTGCTTTGTTTGCTCTCCTCCTTCAGTTTCTCAAACTGCTTTTTCAAAAGTCTAATTAAGGGAATCACTTGACTCAAGCTATCAGTGTCTGAACTCACTTCACAGGTAACTACATCGAATGGTTTCAGCACCTTGCACAACACAAAGTATTCTCCACTGCGCTTGACTAAAATACATCCCACCTCCTTTCCCAAATATAATGGCTTGTGGAGTAAGCGTAGATGGCTTTTCGCTGTTCCTCCATCTGCAGACACATATAAAGGGTGGAATTCCACCTTGTCACCACCTTATGCTTCAGTTGGTGGCAGGGCAAATTAAAGTGCTTTTGCAGCTGCTGCAATCTCCTACATGCTGTTGCCGCATGCCGGAAATGTCCAGATATTTTACGGGCCACAGACAGCATCTCCTGCATGTCCCTGTCATCTTTTAAAAAGCTCTGCACCACCACGTTTACTGTGTGAGCAAAACAGAGAATGTGATGGCATTTACCCAGCTGTAATGCTCTCACAATATTGGTGGCGTTATCAGAAATGAGTTTTTTCATGTAGCACGGAATTACTTGATAGCTTATTTGTACACTGAAATTTAAAGTTTGATATTTGAGTGCTACATGAAAAAAACAGACAGTATTTAACTTATGTGCAAAATAGAAAACTAATTTGCACCCCTTGCATTGTAACATGGTTTTGTCCAGGAGACTACTTACTTAATTTTTTACTTAACTTTCCTTGATGAATCAGGCCCTTTGTGTGTAACCTATATAACACCGTACAATTTGACTGCAAAGTCAGAAGAAAAGCTTGCCAGGCCTAGTATTTGTATTTTTCAGCAATGACAATTAGATATGGAGCAATGGAGCTCTTCTCTTTGTGTGTAACCTATAACCTATGTAACCTATATAACACCATACAATTTGACTGTACAATTACACCAAGACTGCCAGCACTAGTATTTGTATTTTTCAGCAATGAGAATTAGCAATGGGCTCTCCTCTTTGTGTGTTACCTATATAACACAATAGAATGTGACTGCAGAATCACACCAAGCCTGTCAGCACTAGTATTTGTATTTTTCAGCAATGAGATTTAGCAATGGAGCTCTCCTGAATGCCACTGTAGACTTTGCTGAACACTGCTACCCCCTCCTCTTTCAACTCCATCTATGTTGTGCCCAACTGCTCTACAGACTGTGCTACCCCTTCTGTGCCCCTCTTTCAAATGGTGCTAGATCGCCGTGGAGGGCAGTATTCATAGATTTCAAAACTCGCGAGATCTGACGATGTAACGATTACGTTTTGCCTCGTTTTCGATTCCGAAAAAGTGCAAAAATACCGAGCCGACTAGGCTCGGTACTCGGATATGCTAAGTTCAGGTGTATTCGGTTCTCGGGGAACCGAGCCTGAGCATCTCTAATCTAAATTGGATTATGGGATTGGATTAATTTTATTTTGCATAAAAAAGACTGTGGGGTTGATTTATTAAGGCACGTAATATGAATACAAATTAATTCGGTCATAAAGACATCTGTATTCACCTAGGGGGGGATCTGAAGAAATGTCTCTTGGTAAATACGGGTCTAGGTGCGCTCTGTTCTGACAGACAATACACTGCAGGATACGTCCAATACATATGTGGAATATAAAGTCCCAGGAGAACACACAGAGAAAAAAACCAATTCAATTATTGTCACTTGTTAATAGTATAGTATAGAAAAACATTAAAAAAAGATTTTATTTTCACCCTCCCCCCCATAAAATACACTTAACATGATGTTATTACTGTACATAAAATGCATTTTTACAGTTGCTCCCGATTGCAAACATGTTCTAGCTGTATACACGACTGTTATCACTATCACTCTGCTCTTACACCCGACCTGTAGCTGGTGCAAGTGATACAACAGAAGAACACGTACCTTAGAGATGCTCAGAGCTTGAATCGGACGCTGCTTTGTGCGCTCGAGCTTGGCACATCCTTACTGTACATTGACTATGTGCATACGCCCTTTCACCTCTCTGTTCCGCCCATGAAATCATAGACTGTCATGAATATCCTTTGCACTCAAACATGAAATGGATGTTTTTGCATTCACTGGCATAGTTAGTTTCTGGGCATTGGCAGAGCGATTTTACACAAAATGCGACACGTATCGCCATCTAGGTTCCTTAATGAACCAGGCCCTGCATGTCATCCCTATAGTTATAACACCATGGCCCCTCTACACCCTGGAACCCTACCTGAACAAACTTCATGGAGTTCCCAGAGTGGACTCATTCTGCATAGCACGTACAGTCAGCTCCAGCAGTTCAGTGCAGAAATAAGAGGCCAGGTTCCAGGATGGACTGCAGGTGGGGACAGTGGAGAGGTGCTGGGTGTAAGTTATTGTCTACTACATTGATTTTGTGCTGCAGTCCCACCAAAGCTGTATTAGAAACATAGAATTTGACAGCAGATAAGAACCACTTGGCCCATCAAGTCTGCCCATAACCTCAAACCCTCTATGATCCTTAGTTATTTGTAAGGATATCCTTATGTGTATGCCAAGCATGTTTAAATTGCTCTACTGTATTAGTCTCTACCACCTCTGATGGGAGGCTATTCCACTTATCCACTACCCTTTCTGTGAAATAAGTTTTCCTTAAATTTCCTTTAAACCTACTTCCCTCCAGTGTCAGTGTATGTCCTCGTGTTCTAATACTTCTTGTCTTTTGAAGAATGTTTTCCTCCTGTACCTTGTTAAAATCCTCGATATATTTGAAAGTTTCTATCATGCCCCCCCTTTCCCTTCTCCAAACTATACATATTAAGATCTTTTAGTCTTTCCGTGTAAGTTTTGTGCTATAGGCCATGCACCATTTTAGTTGCCCTTCTTTGTACAGTCTCTAATGTATTTATATCGTTCTGGCTTTATGACCTCCAGAACTGAACCCAGTATTCTAGATGAGGCCGTACCAATGACCTATACAGTGGCATTATTACTTATTTCTTTCTGCTACTGATTCCTCTCCTGATGCAACCAAGTATCTGACTTGCCTTTCTCATAGTGACTCCTAGATCCTTTCCACCTCAGTAGTTTCCATTATAGTTATGCTGTTATATTTAGCCTTTGGATTTTTGAGACCCAAGTGCATGATTTTGCATTTTTTGGCATTAAACTGTAGTTGCCACACTCTTGACCATCCCTCTAGTGTACCTAGATCATCAATCATTTGTTGTTCCCCTCCTGATGGGTCTACCCTGTTGCATATCTTTGTGTCATCTGCAAAAAGGTATACTTTCCCTTCAATACTATTTGCAATGTCATCAATAAAGATAATAAAAAGCACTGGTCCAAGTACAGGTCCCTAGGGAGCTCCACTGGTAACCTTTGCCTCCTGTGAATGAACTCCATTTAGTACCATCTGTTTTCTATCCTGCTAACAAGATATTATCCATTCAATCATCTTAGAATACAGTCCCAAGCTTTGGAGTGTATCTAACTGTCTGCGATGTGGGACAGTATGAAAAGCCCTACTGACTGAAATCCAGATAAGCTATATCTACAGCCTCCCTTCATCCACTACTTTAGTCACACAGTCAAAAAAGTCAATAAGATTTGTTTAACATGATCTCCCCCCAGTAAATCCATACTGTTTGGAATCCTGTAAGTTAGTGGATTTTAGATATTCTACAACTTTCTTTTAAGAGTGTTTCCATCAATTTTCCTACTACTGATGTAAGGCTCACTGGTCGGTAGTTGCTCGTCTCTTCCTTGTTTCCACTTTTCTGCAGTGGGACTACATTCGCTCTATTCCAGTCCTCTGGAAGTTGCCTTCAGCCACATGGTGAATACAGCATACATATGTTTGAGAAAGAAAGAAACACAGTGTTAAACAGTAAGAACTGAACGGACCATGACAGTTCCACACAAATAACACTAACATACCACAGGCAAATGGCGTAAGTGCGCAGTTCTAGAATCCAAAAGGCTACTGCCAGAAACCCAAGTTTACATTGCAAAAACAATCTATTTTAAACCCTTATCTTCAACTCTGAAATGTTTGTCAGTTATTATTTTGTAAATTGTTTAAATAAAGTTATTTTTTGTAATAGCGGTCATTCAACCAACTAGTATGTTTTCTTTGGAGCGTGCGAGGAAACCATACAAACTCCATGACCCCAAGGCCATGGTCGGGAATTGAACTCAGGACCCCAAGTGTTGTTAGGCAGAAGTGCTAACCACTAAGTCACTGTGCTGCCCATTGTGTTTTGCAGGTTTTAAAACCTCCACTGAAGCAGAAACTACTGAACCTTTGGAAATCTTCAGACATCTCTTTGGACTGTTGTATGGAACAGAAAACCTTTAAATATGATAAAGTGGTTTAATGTACTAATATAGTTATATAGACAATAAGGATACATTGAAAAATAGGTATTTTTTTTTTTTTTTTATATGACATCATTTAGTAAGTAGTTAGTTTTATGATAACAATTACCCAAAATTGTGTTTTCTAATGAACATTTGTGGATGTTGTTATTGGTGTAGTAAACTATACTAAGAATTTCCAGTTTGTAAGAATGAAAACACAACACATTTTTTTTTCTTTTTTATTAAAGCCATCACAATATTATACATTCAGGGTGATCCAGAGATTTAAGTCACTAACATTAACCAGTACATGCCAATAATATTTAAAGAGACAAGAATCCCAAGAAAAGGAAAGTGCAACTGCTAAAGGCCATCAGGATCTGAGGGATCTGTGCAATCTATAGCATCAATGCATGCTATGCAAATGTCATTCTAAACCATTGAAAGCATATTCATTTAGTCCAGCTTTACTTGTTGAAATGAGTCATGGTATACTATTAAAAACACAATATGCTCAACATGAGGAAATAAAGCTTCAATAGCAACAACCTAAATTTTATACGTTTTCTCAGTGTCAACAGAAACACTTGATACTGGGTGTGTAATAAAGATATTTCCCCCCACCATATCTTTTAAAAGAAATAAATTATTGTACATGTATACAGAAATCAGGTTTTAATAAACTGATTTTAAGAATCCCTGCACCTGTAGAGTGCAATGTAGGGCAGCCTCATTCAACAAACCATCATAAAACAGTGCACTGTTATTCCCTACCAAGTGCTGTCCATTATATGCCAACACACTGATTATGTGCATTTTACACTGCGGTTATATAATGCACAAAACTACTGTTCTTTTGCAGGAAACTTGCAGCACAATTTGCACTGCTTTGTACACTATACAGCATATATTTGTATATTAGGCCATAATAGCCATACTTTACCAGATATAACTTAATCTTATTTAGTTTTACATATACACGAACACTAAATTATTGCTTGACATGTGTCAAATGCGCACAGTGTTTGTGAGATCATAGTAGTCAACGCCATGCACAAAATAAATATCCCTCGAAGTTAGGTTTAGGAAACAAACTTAAACCTCTTATGTTACATCAAATACAGTTTCCATAGAAGTCACTAAAATAGCCGGTATTGTTATTTAGAAGTGTCCGTTTATTCTAAAGCTTGTGGAAACCTCCAGCATTGGAGACCTCCAATAGGTTTCCTCTAATGAAGAATCCCGTCAGACTTGTGTTCCGCTTTGTTTTTCTCATTCTTCACCGAGCAGATGAAGTAAGTGAGTGTGTCCTTTTCATTCACTGGGAGTGTTCGGAAATGGCCGCCAATTATCTAAAAAAGTCACAATATGTACAGAAATATTTTTTATTGTTAAAGTTACATAAAAATGCTCAGTAGCACAACAAACATCACATTTAAACTATTCAAAAGCAGACTGGTAATAACTAGGAGTTGAGGGAACACGGATATTCCAAAAGGACAATGATACAAAGCACACAGCCAAATTCCATTGCAGTAATATATACAGTATATATACACACAGTGGTTGAAATGGAAATTTAGAAGCAGTGGTATGGAAAAGGTAAGAGAAGGGAATTTCATAGTTTTACAATGAAGGCAGCAGAAGTAGAGGTATGTGTATACCACTGTATACACCCCCCAATTCAACCACTGTAAATTATATATATTATATATATATATATATATATATATATATATATATATATATATATATAGGAAAGAGAGAGAGGGAGCAGTAATTGTAACTACAAGGGTTTATATTAAGTGATAAAACAAAGAGGGAGAGGAAATACTTATTTAATCAATTATTGTTTTTATATTTGTAATTGAGCAAATACTAATTTTATTTTACATTACATGGTAAAGAATTGTGATCAGTCATAAGAAGTCCTTAAAAAAATCAATTTTAATTTAATGACGGTAATAAAATGTGAGAAATGCCAAACAGGTGAATGCGCGCGCATACACACACACACACACACACACACACACACACACTATTCTTGAGAAGATCATAAAATGTCCTTTTTTAACCTTGCTACATCTGAAGGACACACGTATCATCCAACACACAGCATGGGCTCAGTAATGTAAACGTAAAAGTGTTTCCTCTCCTGTGATTAGGGACTGTACATGGCCGACACAAGTGTTCACCAGCTTCCATTTTACCTGTGCTGTCATCAAGGGCAGGCTGGGCTGGAGGGCAGGGGGTGAACCGCCCCCCCGGGACAGTCCCATAGTGGCCTAACTTGGGCTGGGTCACCTGCAGTTTTTTACCTCTAAAATATTCCTAATAGGCTGCTGATTCGAGTTTTGCCCCCAGGCTAAAATTTTCCAGCCGCCCCAGCTTTCATCTCGAATGCACTCTATGCTGCAGTAAGTACAGAACACACACTATGTAGGAGTGCAGATGTGAATACCTGTTGTGGTTTCATACAGTAAATAGTGGTAACCAAAAAAAAGCAGTGTGCATTGCACACTGATCACTGTGCACCAGAATGGGAGTCTGATTACAGACTGCATATTGGTCAGAAGAGGATATGTTGTATTTCATTCTTTAAAACGTATGTTTACCAAGTTTCTTTTGAGAAAACATCATTTCAGTAATATGAACAGTCTTTTTACAAATGCTAGTACTTTACAGGTTACTGAATGACCATTGCAAATATGCAATGGTCATTCAGTAACCTGTAAACATCAATAACACCTACGAGTAACTATATGGTATAGTGAATCTAAATAAAACTTCAAAATATGACAAATCTTTTAAACCATACAAATAAATTGTGTAGTTCAATTTTCTACATTACCGAATCACCGAACTGGTTACTTACTTCAACAAGCTGTGCTTTATTCAGACCAGGCCTTGCTTGAAGTTTGAAATGTCGCTTATATCTTCTTAGGGTGTTTACTTGCAACTGGAAAAGGTCTACCTAGAAAATTAAAAAGGTTTTTCAGTATGTAGCCATTTGCTCATACAAGAGCATTAGTGAAATCACGTTATTACAAGGATTGTGTTTTATCGCTTCTGACTTTTGTTGCTTTTTTTGCAGGCAACGGCCTTCCAAACAGTGCACAGAATTATTGTTCCCTTCACCAGACAGACACTTTTAATCACAACAGAAGATAAGATATAAAGTATGCTTTTCATCATCTATAATTTTATATTTTTGTAAAAGGACATTTGAAAGTACGGGTCTGGAGCTAGACACATCTCCCATCTCAATCTGGTATGGCTGAAAAGAAGTTCTTGTAAGGACTGAAAATATTTCCTGGCTCTAGGAACTAGAGACGTCACTGAGACAGAGATAGTTGTAATCATGTAACATGGCTACAACCTTGTTTACGGCTCATGTCTCAGTGATGTTACCTGTCCTAGTGAACTGTTTGGATGTATTCTTAAGGATGCTGGTTCATCATACAAAATGGCTGCCCCCACTTTGTGTAGGCTGCAGGCACACTTTAAAGAGAACCTACCACCAGGGGTAATTTAGGCTGTATTTATTATGTAGTGCCTTATGCACTATGCATCAAACAAGCCGGCTGTCTACCTCTGTTCCAGGGGAAAGCCAGTGATACCGTGTGCCCTGCATAGAACAGTGACTAGACTTCAAAGTGGAAATTTCACACTGTGCGATGCTAAATAGGTATTACTTTCACTTTAACAGTCTGTAAATGTTATATAAATAATTCAACGTACATCATTTACGGATGGCCATAAGTCCATTTGTGGGAAGACACGCATTTCAGTACTATACATGCATACTAAAAAGTATCCATATTTAGATTTGATTGTATCTTGACTATACCCTTATGCCCGGAGATTCGGAATGGGGGTGGCAAGTGTAAGTTGAGTACACTAAGAGCATATGTATGTAAATGTGACAGACACCCTAATGAGACCTGAACCTGAGGATGATGACAACACCAGCAGCACTATCTAGCCACTTCTGATTGGCTGTTTGAGTATTAACCCACATCAGCTTTTTCATTAGCATCGTGGCTGTAATATCTCAGGTGCTGCCAGTCTGCTTGGATTTGTCATATTTATTTAAACTACTGTGGGAGAGAAGATTCGTACTGAAGTCAAAAAGTGGAAAACGACAGATGTGGGGGTGTTTTCTTTATAAAATGTGACTTAACTGTGTCATGACATTATTCTCTCTAGTGTATATTACACTTCATTATATTATTAGATTATGCAGGAATAACGTGACTAATAATGTCACAGAAACACCGCTGGGTCATTCCATGTCAGTTCAACCAGGGGTGTCCACCAACCATCCCAGATTTCTACGAAAAAATTTTCGTTAAGAGAGGATGTCAAAACAACTATTTCTGCAAAATATCTCGACTGTCTGACAATTAGTTGATTAAATATTGATTTTTTAATTTATTAAATAATTTACCAATCGCTGCTTCTTTATCCAGTTTATTTGAAGTATCACGGGTGTTTATTAAGGAATCCTAAGGTAACTACTGCTCCCAAATCCAAAATTCCAAACCAAAATTACTTTATCTGCCTCATGGTTTGTAGACAAAAGTGATCTGTAACCTGGAACATACATAACAGCAGTGTATGATAACATCTGGTACATTGGGTACCAGATAACGACCGCCACCTCTCCTCCACTCTTATCACCTCTTCCCACTCTAGAATCCAAGACTTTTCCTGTGCAGCCCCCCTTCTCTGGAATGACCTCCCTCGTTCCATCCGTCTCTCTCCTACTCTGTGCTCCTTCAAATGTGCACTCAAAACTCACCTCTTCCTCAAAGCCTACCAACCATCTACTTAACCCCCATCTCCTCCCTTTAGCTCGTCCTCCCTTCTCTCCTCTTGCCTCAACTGGCTCCTCTTGTGCCTGGTCTGTTTACCCTCCCTTAGGATGTAAGCTCGTATGAGCAGGGTCCCCTCCCGTCTCCATACCTGTTCTTCCGCTCCGTCTTTACTGCATATGACTGGCCGGAGTTTCTGAAGTATTGGTACTTTTTGTTCATTGTTCTGTATGGTTTTACCCTGTATAGTCTACTGTTAGTACTGTGTGCGGCGCTGCGTATACCTTGTGGCGCCTAACAAATAAATGATAATAATAATAATAATAATAATAATAATAATAATAATAATTGGGCAGATCATTCAATGTAATGAGGAGGAACACGATGTGCTGGTACACTTCATGAAACGAAACCAGTCAACAAATGTGCTGTACTGGCCTTCAAGAGATGATAAGTGTTTTGTTTAGTTTATTCATGTCCTCTGTGTAACGGAAGTGCCTACACTTTCTGCTGACACTTTAAGGAAAATTACAGACCGTTACAACAAGTTCCAAACAAAGGAAAAATAATGAGATTGTTGACTCAACTTCAGTTATGGACTCAAGTTATGTTAAAGATTTTAAATGTCATGGTTTCTTGTGTTAATTATGTATGCGGTACAACAGCAATCAACTTCATTATTTTTTTTCTCCACTATGAAACAGAGTACCCTGCTGATTTTTTTGTGGTAGTAATGTATACCTTTTTTAAACACCCCCCAAAAAATGGAATCCCTAATGTCAATTGAACCTAGCGTTTTTAATTCTATTTGAAAAACGTGCGTTTTTGTCGTAACGCAAAATATGAGGCAGATAAAGTAATTTGGTTTGGATTTTTGGATTCGGGGGGGGAAGAGTTACCTTAGGGGTCCAACATTTGTGGCGATTCCTTAATAAACACCCACGGTACTACAAATAAACTGGATAAAGAAGCAGCGATTAATAAATTAAAAAAATCAATATTTAATCAACTAATTGTCAGACAGTCAAAATATTTTGCAGAAATAGTTGTTTTGACATCCTCTCTTAACTAAAAAAAATTTGAAAGAATCTGAGATGGGTGGTGGACATTTAATTTTTTTTTGGGTGACCTGATGTGGAATGACCCCGCTGTGTTTAGAGCTGCATGTATCTTGATATACGTGTGACTCAAAATACACAAGGGCGTAATTTGTATGTATAGGTCCAGGACACAATGTGTCAAACTCTAAATGAGGCCTATATTTGCATTTAGAACAAACGTTAGCCATCATACTTCTTTGACAAAGGTAAAATAAATTATCATTCCTTACTATGCAAATTGTCATGGAATATGGCTGAATGCTTCCCTGGTTTATTAGCAGTATTATGGTAAAGCACATATATCTAACATATATTTTATTCAACAAGGAGAGCTCTATAAAGAGATGTAGCCTTATTTAATTACATGATACAAAATGCAGAAATGTACAGACAAATACTGACAGCAAGCAGTCAGATGTTATGATAAATGACTCTTGCTTGTGCTTCACTAATTAAAGTTCATATATAACTGGTTCCTATGGGTTACAGCACAGTATTATTAAAGGCGTTAACATAATGTCCCTTGCATATATACACATTAGTATTGCCTTTTAGAACTGCAACCCTGCTATGTTTCACACATGTCTTTGTTCTGTACATACAGGTAGCCAAGAGGAGGGAGCAACGACACTCAATAGGCAAAAGAAAGTCTGAAGGGTATAGTTATCAAGCGGCGGTTTGCCGTCATTTTTAAAAAACGGCAATTTTATTTAAGGCAAAGCCCATAATAACTACTGCTTGATAAATATACCATTGAAACTTTATACCATCTGTTACAAAATTCACATTTTATTACCAGTCACAATGTTTGGGCTTTGTTTTTTTTCTTTTGAGGGTTTTTAAATAATCCCAGCTATTTTAACGGCGAATCCCTATCCTCTCGACTGGCAGAAATGCAGGGGTTCCATGTTTGGGACCCTCACACTTTCCAAAGCAATTCACCCTTTCTAATTCCATTAGTGGGAACTTCTCAAGAGCCAAGGCCTTGGAAAGTTTTTAAATGAATACAGAGCTCAGTGCAAATGTACCAATAAAGCTTATTAGACAGCTGCCAACGAGCCATGGCAGCATTCTAATCAGCTTTTACAGATCTGCACTAATGGGGAATGTCAAGCCTCTTAGCCCAGTAGACGTAATCATTCCGGAACTGTGGGGGATTCTGAACATTCTAACGCTAGCTTCTGTCAATTGGAGGTAAGGGGATCAATTAAATTTATATATATATATATATTTATTTTTCTTCTAACACCTAAATATATGCAGATATATTCATTCTATAGAATGTCTCTCTGCTTGACTAAATTGCTTTGCAATTGAAGTAAACAAGCTACACCTTAGTTAAATGGATGTCATTTGTCTACATAGCTTTGTGAACTCAGATTAACGTTTACATGAAATTCATACTTCACTTCCTATTGGTTATAACAATCCCCATTACTGCAGTTCAGTTTTCTTCAAAATAATCATATAATTTATGTGGAAAGGGACTATAGAGGCTATCAGTGGTGTGTATGAATAAATTGTCGCAGGTGTAAGAAATAAAAGATGATTAAATTATCTTTTAACAGCTTCTTCCATACATCAGCAACTCTCACCAAAATTTGTAAACTGTGTAATGAAATTTTCAAAGTATATTGCAAATGATTAAAAAGCAATTGTACATGATAGACAGGGGTGTATATGGTTTAGTAAAAACATCAGAAAGTGGTACCTCAGGGGTATCAGCGTCATGGACCGGAGAGTCCCCTTCATCATCATCACTAGCCTTCCTTTTTCGTCTGTTTCTTACACTCTGAATTAAGTTCTTGTGGAAGTCGCAAATATAAAGATGTCTTGCCTAAGACAAAAATGGTAAAAATATAGTGTTATAAAAATAAAATGACAATTACACACAGACAATTAAATATAACTAAACTGTTCTAAATACGGTAGTCCCAAAACATTATGCACCTTTATCATATGTTTCCAGATAAATTATATTGGATGATGCACTCCCTACAGTAAATGATATAGATATTAGAAGTCACAATGGAGTTCTGTGACCATACAAAATCATGAGGATGTAGGCAGATACTCAAGATGACTTCTAATATACAGTATATGTGTGTGTGTGGTATGTATGCTATTTATTAAAATTCAAAGAGGTGACAACACTAGAATCCAGTTCATTCAGATATTTGTGCAAATTCCTGTAAATATTACCATTACGGTGATATTATAGGTTTATCATCTATACTGTCCAATGTGCTTAAATCATCAATCCCACATAGGATTTTTTTTCTTTAAATAGCAAGTTAAATACCTTTTAAGCATGCATTTGAATATTTTTTCTTAGCTATCCCCCACAAACCATAATTTCCTTCTCTAAGGGCTAGATTTACTAAGCTGCGGGTTTAAAAATGTGGGGATGTTGCCTATAGCAACCAATCAGATTCTAGCTTTCATTTATTTAGTACTTTCTACAAAATGACAGCTAGAATCTGATTGGTTGCTATAGGCAACATCCCCACTTTTTCAAACCCGCAGCTTAGTAAATCTAGCCCTAAGTCTCTCTGGAGGACAGACAAGTATGTCTGCTAGTCAAACACACAGATTCAGACTCTCAGCATGTCATGTGATGACAGATTAGGAAGAAGGAGGGGAAGATTTTACAGTGCAGAGAGCAGTTTGAGCTCAGAGGAGCATACAAAAGCCTCTCTGCTCACTACATTATGTGTCAGGTGACTGTGGTTGCCTTGGTAGTCACATATCCTTGTAGAAACTATACCATATTTCCTTTGTTTGCTTCTTCAGGCTGCTATTAATGATGTAGAATTTGGCAATTATTCTTTTTATAGCCTGCCTCAGTGTTTTGCTACTTTAAGAGTAAATTTAAGAAAAATAAAGTGAATTAGAGTAGTATTAGTAACGTGATTGTATGACTTTATCAAGAAAGAAAAATGATTAGAAGAACTCATGAGAACGCCTATGTTTGGCTATTGGATACAGTATTGCCAAATGCTCTTATTTACAGGATGTAGCAGTTTGTTAAAATGCTTTGTAAACGATTCCAAATACAGTTATCACCACCTTAAAACGGATTACTTAGGGGAGAATTCGGCTAATGCTGTATAGAGTGTCAGCTCATTCTCTCCTCAAATCTCTATGGGATGTAAGGGAAAATGAGTGAACATTTGAGTAAAAACTCTGCTACTATGTGTCTCTGTGGACTGTTCCAGAGACATCGCGGAACCTCGGCCTGAACTGAACTCCCACTTGGGGGAGGGGGTTAGAACTTTACACCACATGTGGGGTAATCCAGCACTAACACCTTGTTAGGAGCTGCTACACTTTGTTTTGTAGACAGAACACTTGTGTATCTATAGAGGATGCACCTCTAAGTACTTTAAGTGGGGACTGTAAAGATTTCTGTACGAACAGGTTCAATATAGAACAAAAAGAAATAAATAAGGATCGAAGAACCTTTCAACGTATAGAACTTGCGAGGCAAACACTGCTTTAATGCTTGTCCCCACATAGTAATTGTACATTTATTATAACGTTGTACAGCATATTCCGTGGATTTTTATGAATGGAATACTGCAACCTTGATGAATAATCATGTTGAAAGCGATGTCTGAGCCTGATGAACTCCATGTAAGTATAGTACACATAGATGTGTCATTACGGTTGTGAAGGAACGCTTGCCATATGATCGCCTATACCAACAAGCTTGCACATGACATGTGTCACCTGAAGTGAGGTGGACTGGAACACGCCAGGGACAGTTCTCACATGCATGATGTTAATTTTATGAAAGGTAGAGTTGGTGAAATATAATTCCCTATTACATCCCTGCCAACAGGATCCATCATCTTACATACACTTCACACACAGTCTAGGTTAATTCAATGGAGAATTAAGTAGGAAAATGGGAGCAGGGCACTTTCCTTAATAAAATGGACCATGTTGGCAGATATTCTGTTACATCATACCCACAACTTAGGGGAGGCATCTATATTGTGGGTTGAACCAGCTTACAGCCTATGAGTTTGCTAGGACACCGAGGCATTTTTTGACATATTCATGAGATACTGGTTCCTAGTGAAATAATCGTCTCCATACTCATTCATTTTATCAGAGTCATAACTGAATATATTTCACCTAAAAGTTGTAATTTCCAAGGGCATATTTTTTTAAAGTTACACAAAACTGACTTGTTTTCAGCAACGCCATTAAAAGGACGTCACAACCAGGTTTCTCTAGGTTTATAATGAGCGTCATTAACAATCACTAGTTCTGCACCCCATGAAGCACATTCACAGGACCTTAGGAGTGCACTGTTGTGGCCAGTGTCCCCTCCTGTAAACAATGCGTTACTAGAGAGTAAATGGTGCAAGCTGCATTCCTGTACACCAGGAACAATGACTAGAGCAGGCCTGTCCAACCTGCGGCCCTCCAGATGTTGTGAAACTACAAGTCCCAGCATGCCCTTCCAGCTATCAACTGGTTGTCTACCAGCAAAGCATGCTGGGGCTTGTAGTTTCACAACACCTGGAGGGCCGCAGGTTGGACAGGCCTGGACTAGAGCTTATTAATAATACTGGGCCCTTAGCTGCCTTTTGTGGAACATGGCTGATAGAGAAAAGTGCTTGTACAGCATATAAACACAATGTCCCAAATCCCAAATTCTGTCAGATATGGGAACTCTTACATATACATTTGTGAATGGTGTTAGCATTTTATATACAGAAACCTGTGTTTCACGTTTAGGGTTCCTTAATAAAAAAACAAAACAAAACAACGATAAAAAAAAAAAAGTGTTTCTATAAGTACAACCCTCCACCCCACTGGTGCCAGCGTGCTATACTTCCAGGTTAAAGTGGTATCAGACTTAATTGCCTACAAGTTCTTAGAATGGGTTGCTAGGTTTATTTTTATTTTTTGCAAACTGCATATTACACAATACTTTCAGATTATATATAGGTTTCATATTTCCGGCTTCTAACAGTTAGAAACAATAAAAACAGACACCTAAAGTAAAAATAAATACATAAAACAATGAACTGGGGTTTGCCCACCTGATTCACAGACAACATACAGGTCTTCAGTACGTGCATGCTTGCTATGTGTTTTCCTATCTAGCCTGTTGTTGTATATAGAGAGCTTTTAGACTTAAGCAACAGTGACTTCTGCAGGAATTACAGGTGTACTTCCCAGCATAGTGAAAGAAGGGGAACAAAATCAAAGCAAAACAACAACAATAATTATTCTGATTAAATTGCAGTTTTCATACAGTTAAATCTTATATGTACATAAAGGGCCATTGTCTAAACATTACAAGTTAAATATTAGCAAGGGATATTGGGCCTATTAAACGTACTTCCAGTAGGACAAACCATAAACCTACCATGCTTGTCTTCTTTTTAATGGAAATAGTATGGTCAAAGTGACTAGCTACATCCTGAGGGCAAATACTCCTTTAGAAGTTAGTTACAAGGCAAAAAGAACCCTTTTGAAATAAAGATTAGAAAAAAAACACATTTAGCAATGACTTGACAAGTAAAACTGGTTTGGTATATGTTATTATTTTAATAGCTCCCCTTATAAAATAAGGTTATGTTTTACAATAGCTGAAGAAATTATATTAAACAAAATTAAAAACTTAAAACAAGATTCCCTAAGAAAACAAAAATGGATTTATAATCTTACATATTTTGCTTAAAAAAAACCCAACCAATGGGAACTATTTAACATGCCCCCAATTCCCCGAAATCGGGATATATAACTAGGGGATCGTGCGGTCGGTCCCACTGTTATCGCAAGCAATAGCATAGGTTTCTATGGGCAGGCCCGGCGCTCCCATTAGGCAAGGTTAGGCTCTACAGGGCGCCTCGAAATTAAAAAAAAACGAAAATCCACGGGGAGGAGAGGAGGGAAGGGGCTATGAATCTTACCTGCATGAAGCTGCTTCTCTCTGCTCTTTCTTCTCCCCTCCGCTCACTGACAGGCCGTGATGATGTCATCATCACGGCCCGACAGTGTCTGTGAGTGGAGGGGAGAAGACAGAGCAGAGAGGAGCAGCTTCATGCAGGTAAGTTAAAGAAAGACATGGGGAGAGGTGGGGAGGGAAGCGCAGTGTCAATTTTTAAAGGGAGGGGCGGCGATTTTCACACTGTGCCTAGGGCGCCAAGGACCCTAGCACCGGCGCTGTCTATTGGGACTGCTGATTTTTTGTACTTGTGCCCAACGGCTATGATGTTAGCCACTGAAGCCTATGGAGAAAGCATTGCGGCAGAGAGACCTTCAGATCTCTTACCCGCTCTCCTCTCCGGTGACTATTGCACAGATGGCCACATTGTGATAGTGACCATAGAAGAGGTAGGGGATAGGTGTTCGCCAGGACAGCAGGTTTTTTTTTGTCCCAGCAGAACAACTTTAATAAATGGTCATGATCTTCCATTCCTTATTATTGTGATAAGAAATGAAAATGATGGGTGCCAAAATAAAGTGCTTATTGATAAATATGCCCCAATGTTTATACAATATCACAAACAGATGTGAATGATAAACCGCCAATGAAAGTGCTGTGTAAAACGTTGTAGAGATAGATAGATAGATAGATAGATAGATAGATAGATATATATAATCTATATCGATATCCACATACATACAGGTAGGTTTACTGGCTGCTAACAAATTGACCCTAGTTTGTCTGTCTGTATGTATGTGTGTTAGGGAAGTTAATACTGTAAGCCCCAATGGGTCAGAGACTTATGCGCTGTACAGCACTGCGGAATTAATGGAGCTATATAAATAAATGGCAATAATATATATATTTTCGAATGTTCATAGCAAACTTCCTCAGCACTGCAAAAAAGAAAAGGGGACCATGACTATGACATAGACTATCTGGGGGAGGATTAACAACAGTCTGAGACACAACAAACTACAGAGAAGCTTTGAGTTTTCACCATGTAAAAGCCCACAGCAGTCAGCTTGCAGACATCCCCACGTGTCACAAAACATGGCAGTCAGCGCACATAGACAACCATACAGCACTACAGTAAAGACTGACACTGTGGTGTGTCCCACTGGACAATAGAACGATTGAGAAGCACAGCTCCACGGCTGTGTGCGCCAGGCTACATGTAGTGTAACCTGACACTATCTACATGGGCTGCACAGACTCATGCGCCTGGAAATAACTTATTAACACAACGCAGAGTCTTCATAAACAGGCAGCGAAATCCAGACACCGTCTGCAAGCTGTGGACGGATAGCTGCCGACTGACCTTAGTCTTCACTGCACTAAGTCAATGTTTGTGGAGGCAGCAGAATCACGTATCTTATATTCTGCCACTTGTTCATCGCAGGGAATGTGATCCCTTTATTAAGCCCCACGTCCGCCCTCCCTGCCGCAGACAGAGGAATAATCTGTCTCCTGAGTGATTGCAGCGAGTCCGTCCTCAGCCCGACAACACTGCTTTATATTCTGCACAGGTCCCCTCCCCCCACGAGTGATACATACACATTACACGGACACACTGCCATATAGAAGTCTGCTGATGTGACATTTCAACACGTTTGTCTGCTTAAAAGCCAACCTCAGACGCACACAAAGGAGACAGCCCATACACAGCTTGTTTACACTGATCTCACTACCATACTACATAGACTCCCAATGTGTGCAGACTGGGGGGGTATTGTAAGCACAGAGCAACAATCACACCAAGTTGGACTGGGAGGTAACAGCTGTGTGATCGTGGGATAAGGTAACTAATACGTGTGATTGTGATTGCATACATTCTGAGAGCCGGTGTGTTATGTGTGTACTGATCCTATCACATCACTCATGCAATGCGGATGACTGGACTAGTTTGTTGTTGTTCCCCGACTACTGGCCTCTTGTCTCCACTGCAGCCAGGAAAATGAAAGCAGCACTAATCCAAAACTACACAATAACACTGAGCTGGCTCAGTCACACACTGTGCACAGCACTGTATAACCACAACTACACAATAACACTGAGCTGGCTCAGTCACACACTGTGCACAGCACTGTATAACCACAACTACACAATAACACTGAGCTGGCTCAGTCAGACACTGTGCACAGCACTGTATAACCACAACTACACAATAACACTGAGCTGGCTCAGTCACACACTGTGCACAGAACTGTATAACCACAACTACACAATAACACTGAGCTGGCTCAGTCACACTGTGCACAGAACTGTATAACCACAACTACACAATAACACTGAGCTGGCTCAGTCACACACTGTGCACAGCACTGTATAACCACAACTACACAATAACACTGAGCTGGCTCAGTCACACACTGTGCACAGTACTGTATAAAGTGGCAGCAATGCATCACTGAGCTGGGTGAGCTGTCACACCAGTAATCTAGTATATAGGCACTTTGTGCAATCTATTGTGACTGACATCACAGTTATGGAGTGAGCTAGAAGACAATACAAAGTACTTACTGTCTTGTCCAGGTCTATCTTGACTTTCTTCTGGGAAATGCTTTTCTGGATCCTCTTGCTGAAGCTGGCATTGCCCGCAGGCCGGGTGCACCTCTCCCCTTCGTCCCGCAGGCAGCACAGCTGCCCGTTCAGGGGACCCAGACCCACCGCGGGGACCGGGGTGGCTGCTGCTGCTGCAGCTGTAGGGGAGGTGACCTCTCCACCACTATCCCGGTGTAACTCCTCGGAAGGGAATCCGTTCATCATGTTGTGTCTTTGTGTGTCTGCTGATAACTGCGGCTCTACAGCAGGAGACTGGGAGATGCCAAAGATGTACGTGTGATACAACAACACCAAATATCAACACAAGTCTGCAGCAGCAGATGGAGAGCCAACTACCTGGCATGTGTTTAATGTGTCTGTGCTTCAATGCATTAGATTCATTGCAAGGTTAGCTAGGCTCCGCCCACTTTATTGCAAACACCTCCCACTTTCACTCTCCATGTAAACTCTGCAACATAGCACAATCCGAATAATAAACTTGTCCAGGGCTCAGTAGAATCGTCACATAATGCAACATACAGTATTCCCTTTCTACAGTTCCTTCACGAACTGGCACCAATCCATACTGGTCATTTATGTTCCTCTTCAACACCAGCTAGTAAACCAATTATATCTTTAAGTCAGTAGAGACAATTGAGTAACTTATGGCTCAAGTTTGATGGGTTTTGGGATAAACTAAAAAGAATGGCAATTAAATATAAGGATAGGAAAGTAATTGTTTTATGTCTATTCCAAAAAATCACAATGCTATGAGTTATATCTTCTGTACTGTGACTAAGATGCTTTGTCATGTTTTACATGCAGAATGACATAGTATGACAGTTGTTGTTTATTATGGAATCATCATCATTTATTTATATATCGCCAGCAAATTCCACAGCGCTTTACAATTGGGAACAAACATAGTAATTAAACAATACTGGGTAATATAGACAGAGAGGTAAGAAGGCCCTGCTAACAAGCTTACAAACTATGGGATTACAGATATTTTATAGGGATTTTTCAATAAGAAGCTGCTTGTGTATTTCATAAAAAGACTATTGTTTTTTCCAGTCTCCTAAACTCATGAGCTAAATTCTTTGCATACATGATCGCCCATACCTGTAATCCCACTACACAAGTGTGATATGGAATGACTCCTCTATGCAATGACATGACAGCTGTTTATAGGGAATGGCCATATGTTTCAGGAAATATTTTACTTTGCACCTATATAATATAATAGTAAAGGATATTTGTTTATTGCGGTTTATTGGTTAAGATTCCAGTGTGCTTGTGAGCTGTGTGCCGGTATATCTGTCTCCAGTATCTTTAGGTCCTTAAATTCATTTTTTGTTACACAAAATGAGGCAAAGTAGCATTCATTTTGATGCAATGAAAAATGTGATTTGTATTGGGGTTCCTCTTACCATCACTAACGTTATAGACCACTTCTACTGGTGTTACTCAGCCAACAGACACTCACCGGCTTAAAGTCTCAACCGTCCACCCCATAGTGCCTCCAGTTGTAGGAGAGGAGTCACTGCCACCACCTGGCTTTTTCACCGATACTTGGAACCGCTTACTTCTGGGTGGAGCGTAGCTGCTGCAGCGCTTCTTCTATGGAGACAGAGGCTGGTTTCTGAAGCATGAAGAGGATAGGAAGAATTGTGTATTGGAAGGCACTCAGCGATCTTTTTGTTAACAATAAAAAACTTTTACTTTATTAATATACTTAAAATATACCTCCTAATTGAATAGCGAAATATTTAAGTGACTAAAGTGAATTAAAATAGCAAATTGAATTGCTGTGCCCTGCTACTTATTATCAATATATATAAAGATAATCTGTATATAATAGTCACTCCTATTCTAATTATATTTGACTACCTAAGATACCATTGCAACTGAAAATGTATGCTGTGTGTACTATAGTTATCTTGATTGGAACCAATGGTCATATGATTATAATTGACACAATTTATAAGGTAATGAGCTTATATGTTGACTCAGACCTCTGATGATTATTTGACTGTAAGGAGCATTTTATTATATAAGTATATCCCATATACAGTCATATCAATAAATACTCATATTTATATAAGCTCACACCAAGTTGAGTATTAATATATATTATTATTAAGTAGTATTTCTGGGGCTAAAAGGAACTCTGACTAGTATTGATTAGGTTGTATAATCTAGTAATCCTTTGTCCCTGTAATTTACTACTAAACTGCTGACAAACAGGCGCTTGATATGTCTGCAGTTCTCCTACTAATATTGATAGTGCCGTTTGTGCAGTCCTGCATACACACACTTAGTATACTGCTACCAATCAGGCACCTGATATGTCTGTTAGTTCACCTACTAAGTAGCGGTAGTGCCGTTTGGCAATCATACACACACACACACACACACACACACACACACATTTAGATTATTAAATGCCCCATACAGGGGTGGGTAATAGTTAGGTTAATGCAGGTAGCAAGGAGTGAATGTTTGCAGCAGCAGGGTAAACGCCAACGCGCGTTTCGCTACATGCTTTTTCAAGGCAACCTGGTTTCTATTGACAGCTTACAGTGTGGCTGGCAGAGCGTTGACTCAGGATGCTGGGAATAACAAAAGACAGCCAGGGATTGATGGAATTGGTGAACATTTTGCAACAATTTATAATGAAGAGAGAAACATTTTATAAGTAGTGAAACAAACATCTGCATGAGATAAGTATGCTTTTCTCTATCTGACTTTTACCAACAAAAAAACAGGCGTAGCTCCAGGTCATATGACATTTTCAGGGTTTTGCAGTTATAAGAGCTGTTAAAAAGGGTTTGAGCGCAAAGACCAATAGGTCGCCACACACAGGACCTTTTGTTAGTTTACAGGTATGGGGGATCATATGTAGAAAGGATTTTGTTTATGGGTTTAGGGGATCTGGAAGAAATATGGGTCTTTTCATGAAGCGCCTGCAGCTTTTATTGAGACTTTTGCTTTGCCATACCCTATAAAACAGCTGTTCACATGTAAGAAATGACAAAGTATCCTTGCAATAGGTGTGTGGAAGATATAGTCCATAGGGTTGGGCTTATTGGGAATATACATGTAACCCCCTGTCACTGTGTGTATTGTGGGGTGCAAAGGGTACACAGTGCACCTCTTTCTCAAGCCCTGGCTAGCTTATGGGCATGGGTGTAAATGATCAGGGGGTCCCTGCACATGCAGGTGTTTCTTTGTAGTTAGTGGGACACAGGTGATGTCACTTTGGTGCAGTGTAATAGTCACAATAATTTGGGCGCCAGACCATCTCTATTATAAACTGAACTCTTTATTTACACTCCTCTTCCTCCAGCATGATAATCATAATGGTTGCAGCAATAAAGAAATATATTTACAGCTCCTTACTCTCTCCAGCACAGTTCTTAATGTTATCCAGATTTTAAATAACATTATTTACATGTCTCTTGCACTCCATACTCACTGCAGATCACCCTCCTCTGCAAGGGCACTCACATGGATGCTAATAGGCAGGCAGCCTCTCCTCCATGCAGCTCTGATACACTCTGTGTACCTCTCAACTGCAGCTCATCCCTCCTCTGCGGGGATGATGTCTCCTGTGCTCTGACACGTCACTCTGTGTACTCTCAGCCTCAGGATCTGACAATACAGCTACCTTGCCTCTTGTAGCAGCCCTCACTGCAGGGCCTCTTCCATGCGAAGTGTCCCCTCTCTCTTGGGTTATCTATAGTGGCATGGAGTTCTCCCCCTCATCCAGGGCACACATTCCTTGCCCTGGCTCAGTCACCATGCTCAGACAGCCAGGTAATGCTGGGGGAGCCTGTGAGCTTCCACCCCACTCTCTCCCAGGTCCCCAGCTACCATCTCTCCTCCTGTCTCCTCTCTCTTCTCTCTCTTTCCTTTCCCCCTTGCTGACAGCCCCTCCTTCTTCTCCCCTAGTCTCACAGACTGGGCTGGGTTATCACCTTGGTAACCAGTTTATTTAACTTTTCATAAACTTCTAGCTTACCCTCTAGGTGACCCCTCCTGTATTCACTGAAGTGCAGGGTTTTACTAGAACACCACTAGGGGGGTGTTACATTCACAAATGTCTTATTTCCTATCATAATAAATTAGCACTCATTTTAGCAGACTGGAGCGTTATTCCTTAGTATTGCCCTTGGTTTTATAGATTTCCATGTGTTGTTTTTTTTATGGAAAGCGGGATAGGACACAGATATTACTCCAACTTATACTCCTGCTGATGAAGAAACAGAAATAGGAGACACGGAGTAGTGGAGCCCAAAAACACTGCCAGACCGACAGCAATTAGGATGTTTTACATCAAATTGGGATTCCTTCTACTATTAGAGTAACGTTAGTACTCCAGCAGGTCTTAGTTTGTGTGGTCATAGTGGATTGTGCCTACCCTCTGTGCTGGTTATACACTTGCCTTTTTCTGCCAGTATATCTGTTTTGGAAGGCGCTATGTGACATCTGATGCAGGGCTGTAATTAGAGCTGTGTGCTCAGGGTGCAGAGCTGGAGGCGGGAGCAGGGACATCAATATTTTAGGTTATATGGGTTATAGTTGTGGGTTAGGGGGTGTCAATTTTCCTTTGCGCCCAGGGCCGGATTAACCATAGGGCTAACTGGGCTACAGCCCAGGGGCCTATGGAATCCAGGGGGCCCTTGAAAGTGCTCAGCAGCAGTATTGATTGGTCGAAGGCCGGGGCGCCCCCGGCGCGATCAGTGCTGCTGAGCACTTTCACTGTAGTCCTTCTCCGGCGCGCTGTAGTCTCCTTACTGAGGAGATCTCGTGAGTCTCACTCTCACGAGATCTCCTCAGTAAAGAGCGTACAGCGCGCCGGAGAAGGAGGTAAGTGCCGGCGGGGGGGGGCAGCGCTGGCAGCTTGGATCGTGGGGGTTGGGGGCGCGGGCTGCTCGGATCACAGGGGCCTCCATTCCCTTAATCCGGCCCTGTTTTGCGCCCCATGCGTTAACATTTCTATTCTCAGTCTGATGGTCTTTTAGGGTCACTCTGTGTAATATCTGTTTAGAGCGCCATGGCAACTTTCAGATACAATTCACTTTTAATTTCAAAATATGTATGTAACTCAGTATTGTCACCCTCTTTGATTATCATCAATGCAAAAACCATTCATACTACATTTCTTTTTGTTATTTTCTCAAATGGGTGACCTTCCTCAGTACTGAGGATAGGCAAAATTATGTGCAAAGCAAAATAATTTTATGGGTTGACATACTGTATTTAAATGTGCTGACACGGCTGACATACAGCATATGTCAAGGCTGTTGTGTGTCTTTGAAGGACTTTTAATCTGTGTGACGACCATAGTGCATGTATTTCCACAGGAATCCCAAATGTAGGCACATGTAAACCATGCATCCCATCATTCTGGACATTCATCATCATCATCAACATTTATTTATATAGCGCCAGCAGATTCCGTAATGCTTTACAAATGGGAACAAACAGTAATAAAACAATACTGGGTAATATATACATACAGAGAGGTAAGAGGGCCCTGGTCGCAAGCTTACAATCTATGGGACAATGGCTTGATAAACAAGGGTAAGTGCTACATCATATGGAATATTTGTCCAGCTAGAATGCAAAGGTTACAAAGTATTTAGTGGGCTGTGTGATCAGTCACACAACTATGTTGGTCAGAGGGTTGTTGCCTTGTGGGTAATGGGGTAACCTAGGGAGATTAAGAAGGTGGTAAAGGAATATTATAAACTTGTCTGAAGAGGTGGGTTTTCAGAGAACGCTTGAAGTTTTGAAGACTAGAGGAAAGTCTTGTGGTTTGAGGGAGTGAATTCCATAAAGTGGATGCAGCCTGGAAAAAGTCCTGTAACCGAGAATGGGAGGAAGTGATGAGAGAGAGACGCAGATCTTGTGCAGAATGGAGGTGTCGAGATATTTTAAGACAAGTGAGGAGATGTATGCTGGTGCAATTTTGTTAATGGCTGTCAGGCGCCGTCCCCGCACTGTGTATAGGTGCCGGGGGACGGACGCTTGCGGTCTCCTCCGATTCACGTCCCGTTTCTAGGCAACGGGACATACTTCAGGGTCTCGCCACCCGAGCATGCTGCAGTGTGGCTGCTTCCCGTTGCTAGGCAATGGGACACTTCTTTTCCTTGCATATCGGCAAGCAGGTGCATCTGACCGCTGAATCCACCTGCCACCTATCAGGGCCCACCATGGAGCATATATTGCACCTCCTCACTTCAGCCTGTGCCAGAGTATTGGTTTCACCAGCTCCAGCGTTCTGTATACTGTTTCTGCTGCTCTTGGTTTCTGATTTTTGGCTTTGTTTCCTGACTTCTCTGCCCTGCATTTTGGCTCTGCTTGATTCCTGGATTCTGACCTTTGGCTTCCTCCTGACCACTCTCTCGGATCACCTCTGTGTACTGCACCATTGTTTGGCTACCGAACTGGACCGTATGACTATTCTTGCTCTCTTCCGCTGCACTGATAGCTAACTGGGAGAACCGCGACCTGCGCACCCCACGCAGCTAAGCCCATACCTCCTTGCGGGGGTCCCTGGTGAATACCAGGGGTACGTTAGATTCTGCGCCTCCAAGATTAGTCATGTCAATATCAATCAGTGGCATCCTCTACTCATTATTGTGACAATGACCTTGTATGTTAGTAGAAGAATTTTATGTTGGGTTCGTTGAAAAACAGGCAACCAATGTAGAGACTGACAGAGTGACTCAGCAGATGTAAAATGATTTGCAAGGAAAATCAATCTAGCCACTGCGTGCAAAATAGATTGTAGGGGCTCCAGTTTGATTTTGGGAAGATCAATAAGGAGGGAAGATACAATAGTCGATGCAAGATGATGAGTGCATGAATTAAAGGTTTTGCAGTGTCTTGTGTGAGATATGTACGTATTCTGGAAATGGTTTTTTTAGATGTATACAGCATTATATAAATATAGAGTTTATGTGGGAAACAAAGGATAGTTGTGAGTCAATGATCACACCTAGGCAACGAGCTTGCGGGGTGGGATTTATGGTCATGTTATCAACAGAAATAGAAATGTCAGGCAGGAAGCTTCTATTGAATGGGAATATTATTAATTCTGTTTTTGAAAGATTGAGTTTGAGTTGGCGAGAGGACATCAAGATGAAATGGCAGAATGA
Organism: Mixophyes fleayi; assembly: GCF_038048845.1. Taxonomy (NCBI): domain Eukaryota; kingdom Metazoa; phylum Chordata; class Amphibia; order Anura; family Limnodynastidae; genus Mixophyes; species Mixophyes fleayi. The sequence continues at coordinate 84,503,720 of NC_134402.1, forward strand.
CAGTCAGTAACGCGAGACAACACAGATGGTGAGAAATCAGGAGAGGATAGATAAATTTGTGTATCATTCACATAGAGATAATACTGAAATCAAAAGGAGCTTAATAGTTTTTCTAGAGAAGTGGTGTAGATAGAGAATAGCAGAGGACCTAGGACTGAGCCTTCTGGAACTCCTTCTGATAAAGGAAGCGGAGTGGAGGTTGTTCCAGAGAAGTTAACACTGAAAGAGTGATTAGATAGGTAGGATGAGAACCAGGATAGGACAGTGTCTTGAAGACCTAGGGATTGTAGTGTCTGTATGAGGAGAGAGTGGTCAACAGTGTCGAATGCAGCAGAGAGATCCAGGAGAATTAGAAGAGAGTAATCACATTTAGCTTTAGCTGTGATCAGATCATTGAGAACCTTGGTCAGTGCAGTCTCTGTGAAGTGTTGAGAGCGAAAGCCTGATTGAAGAGGATCCTATAGGTTGTTTGCAGAAAGGAAACGTGTGAGGCGAGTGTAGACAATTCACTCGAGAAGTTGGAGGGGCATGGAAGCTGAGAGATGGGGCGGTAAATTGAGAGAGAGTTTGGGTAAGAATTTTGTTTTTATAGAATAGGAGTAATCACTGCGTGCTTGAATAGTGATGGAAAGATATCAGTAGAGAGAGATAGATTACAGATTTTAGTTAGAGGTGGAATGAGCACAGAAGACAGGGATCTACCAATTTGTTAGGGTATGGGACCAAGAGGCCAGGAGGTAGAGTAGCAAGATGAGAAAAGAGTAGAAACTTCCTCTTCATTTGTGGGATCAAACGAAGAGATAGTGTCAGAGGGTGCTGGGAAGGAATTGAGCCGATTGCTAGTCAGGAGGAGATGACACCATTTCTAGTCTAATCCTTTTAATCTTGTCTTTAAAATAGGAGACAAGATCCTGGGCACTGATGTTAGTCGGTGGGAGGATTGAGAAGATATTTAAATATGTTAAAAAGGCGTTTGGGGTTAGAAGCCTAAGGAATAGATGGGAGATTGGAGGTATGCTTGTTTAGCAGTGTCCAGAGCACTTCGATAGGAGTGGTAGATAGCAGTATGTTCGCTGAAATCATTACAGGTACAAGATTTACAAGAAAGATTTTGTAAATTTTGTGTTACTTTAGTGTGCCATGGTTGACAACGAAGTTTACGTGGAGTATGAAGTGTCGCTGGAGCCACTTGATAAAGGGCAGTTGCTAGGGTTTGGTGAAAATGAAGAACTGCCATATTAGGGGAGGAGAATGTAGAAATTGGGGAGAGAAGGTGTTGGAAAGAGGTGGAAAACTGTTACAAATCAATAGAGTTAATATTCCTGCGGGTATGAGGAGGCTTGGAAGAGTTTGACAGCAGGGAGGTTAAAGAACTGGGAGGGAGCGAGTAACTAATAAGGTGATGTGGCGTTATATAAATAAATGAGGATGATGATGATGATCTGAGAGGGGGAAAGGAGTGTTAAGAAAATTAGAAACTGAGCATAGTCTAGAGAAAACAAGATCGAGACAGTGGCCATCCTGATGAGTAGCTGATTCAATCCACTGGGAGAGGTCAAGTGAGGAGATTAGAGAGAGCAGTTTTGAAGCAGCATTGCAATGTGGATTAGCAATAGGGATGTTGAAATTACCCATGATGATGGGGGGGATGTCAAAAGATAAGAAGTGAGGGAGCCATGCAGAGAAGTGTTCAAGAAATTGTTGTTGGGTTTCCAGAAGGGCGATAGATCACAGCAACATGCATAGAGAATGGGTTAAAAATCCTAACAGTATCATCATCGTCACCATTTATTTATATAGCGCCAGTAATTCCGCAGCGCTGTACAGAGAACTCACTCACATCAGTCCCTGCCCCCATTGGGGCTTACAGTCTAAATTTCCTAACACACAAACACAGACAGACAGGGAGAGACCAGGGTCAATTTGTTAGCAGCCAATTAACCTACCAGTATGTTTTTGGAATGTGGGAGGAAACCGGAGCACCTGGAGTGTATCAGGCGAAACACAAATTGAGGATGCCACTTTGAAATTGCAACATGATGGGGATATTTATGTAGCTGACGAGGGCGCTAATGAGGATGTTGATGAGGATGATGTTGTTTGTGTAAGTCCTGCACCAGTAGAAGCAGTTCTTGCATGTGATAAGAAGGCCATTGTCATGCCTGGCCATAACACCGAAAAATCCACCTCTAATGTCAGGAATTATTTTTACCCAAATCCTGACAATAGTTGTCTAGTTATTTGTAGCGTTTGTAAAGCCACAGTCAGTAGAGGTAGGGACCTTAACCATCTAGGGACCTCATCCATGTTATGCCATTTGAAGCGAGTTCATGGCAAGCTGTTGGGAAAATCAGAAACTTATGCTAAAAAATAACAACAAGCAGTCCATCATCAGCTAAGTCCTGTCACTCACCGGACTGTGAGTGCCATTTCTCCTGTGTTCAGGAACCGTGGCCGTCCGCCATCCTGAGGGTCTGCGCATGTGCAGCCCTTATGAAACCTTCAGTACCTGTTGCTTTTAATTAATTGGATGATCAGGCAACCCTCCCTATTTAAACCACCTGTGATCATTACCTAGTTGCCTGATCTTGGAGTCTCATTCCCTATGAGCCTCTGAAGGTGTTCCTGTGTTTCCTCGTGTATTCAGCTCCAGCTGATTCCTGTCTACTACGATTGTGGTTTCCTGACCACTTCAACTCTCCTGTGTTCATCGTGTCTGCACTCAGCTGATTCCTATCTGCTACTGCTGCCGGATTCCAGACCGCCTCAACTCTCCTGTGTTCAGCGTGTCTGGTGTCCGCTGCCTCCGTTACTACTGCCGGGTTCCAGACCGTCTCAACTCTCCTGTGTTCATCGTGTCAGCTCTCCACAGATTCCTATCTGCTACTGCTGCCGGATTCCAGACCGTCTCTACTCTCCTGTGTTCAGCATGTCTCCCCTTCGCTGTCTTCGCTACTTCTGCCGGATTCCAGACCGCCTCTACTCTCCTGTGTTCAGCGTGTCTCCCCTCAGCTGCCTCCGCTACTACTGCCGGATACCAGACAGCCTCAACTCTCCCGTGTTCATCATGTTTCCAGTTTTACTTACTACTGCTTCTTGAGTATTGCTCCGTTGATTACCGGTTACCTTTCGTGCGCTGCACCAACCTGATTACCGCTTCCATCCTCCAGTGGTCTCTCCTCCTGCCGGCGTTCAGCCGTTCAGGTATCCCTGCACTGCTCCTTGACAGCCTGCTCTCCTGAACCGCGGTATGCATACTTTCCATTGACTTTGCTATTGTGTTGCATATCCGTCTGGACTGTGTTTTTGTTCATCTCCGAGTCTTCCATCTACTGAAGCTATTGTTACTATTGACTTTGTTTCCTATTACCTGGATCTCTATAGTAAATTTGCATACTTCAAGCAGCGCTTGTCAGTTATTATTGTATTGTGGTTATCATCGTGGGATCAAGTTCCGTGTGCTCCCGTGTATCCTCTGTATTCCATTCATCTCTTCGTGTCCCTCCTCACATATATATAGCAGTGGTACAACTTGCTGAATGCAGACCACTGACTCCTGTTTCCCATTGGCACCAGTTTCAAGTATCCTCTAACATAAGCAGTGGTACAACTTGCTGTACGCAGACCACTGACTTCCCCGTTACCTACTTGCACCTGGAACCCATTCCTTCACTATAGACAGTGGTACAACTTGCTATACGCAGACCACTGACTTTCACCACCTCCTCTCTACTCCTGGACATTCCTCCTCACCATAGCAGTGGTACAACTTGCTGTACGCAGACCACTGACTCTCCTCAAGTTTACTTGTCCATCTGGTTCCTCGTGTTCATACATCTAAGTCATTACCAGTTGCTGCTAGTCATAGACTTTCATTGAGCATTCTCTCACCATCTGCTGATTCTCCTGTTCCGTTGTCACCCTGCTACCAGAGGACCATAGTACCAGCTATATTACTCTGGTAAGAACATCATCTGGTGATATCCTGGGTAAAGACTCCTAGTGCCCGTGACAGTAAGATCAGGCCATGACAGACCCAGGATCGGAACCTACAGCTAAAGAGATGCTGCAGTATCTGGTTACCCGTATTGAACAACAGGATGTTCGCTAACAACAATTGCTGCAATGTTGCCAGGCGTTAGCCTCCCAAGGAACTTCTGCGCAAAATATCACAGCTACTGTTGATGCTCCTGTGCCTTCATCCGTTTCCCCAGTGCCATCCCAGGTGTCTACTGCTTCCACGCTACACCTGCCTACTCCTTCAAAATATGATGGAGACCCCAAAACATGCAGGGGTTTTCTAAATCAATGCTCAGTTCATTTTGAGCTTCAACCTCACAATTTCTCTACTCATCGTTCCAGAGTGGCCTATCTCATTTCTTTGTTTTCCGGACAAGCTCTCGCATGGGCTTCCCCTCTGTGGGAAAGAAATGATCCATTATTACAAGATAGTGCCAAATTTATTTCCACGTTTTGAAGTGTATTTGATGAACCTGGTCGTGTTATTTCCACTGCATCCAGCATCCTCCGTCTACGTCAGGGTTCTCGTACTGTAGCCCAGTACATCATTCAATTTCGGATATTAGCCTCTAAACTTCAGTGGAACACTGAAGCTTTAATTGCCGCCTTCTGGCAGGGGCTTTCTGATAAAATTAAAGATGCACTGACTACTCAAGAATTACCTACTTCTCTAGAAGATTTGATTTCTCTTTCTCATCGTGTAGACATGAGATTTCGTGAAAGAGAGTCTGAAAAAACAACTTCATCTCAAGCACCTCTTCGCTCAAGTCCTCAGGTTCGCCAAGTTTCATCTCCGGTAGTACCTATGGAGATAGGTCGCTCCAAATTAACTTCAGAGGAGAGGGACCGAAGAGTAAAAAATAGACTTTGTATCTATTGTGTTGATGCTACTCATATGCTCAATTCATGCCCTAAAAAAATCGGGAAATGCCAGGCCCTAACCAGTTCTGGAGAGGTGAAGTTAGGGTCCCTGGAGTCCTCTCCATGTTCTACTAAATTAAAAGTTTGTGCTTTTGATGTTACTGTTTCCTTTGCTACCAAATCTTTCATGTCCCAAGCACTTATTGACTCTGGAGCTGCAGGGAATTTTATTTCTAAATCCCTCGTGAATCAATGGTCCCTACCAGTGATTACTTTGAAAATACCAATTACTGTGACTGCTATCGATGGATCACGCATTATTAATGGTCTCATCACCCAGAGTACGTCTCCAGTAACCCTTCAAATTGGTGTATTACACCAGGAGGAAATTTCATTTTTAATTCTTCCTGTTACTACCAGTCCGATTGTATTATGCCTTCCATGGCTTCAACGTCATTCTCCCCAGATTGACTGGCACACTCCTCAAGTTACGTCTTGGGGGTCTGAGTGTCATCATCGTTGCCTCTCTCAAGTCGTTCCTCTCAAGATACAGCAATCCTCCATTTCACCTTGTTCACCGGGACTTCCTCCTCAGTATGCTTCTTTTGCCAATGTATTTGATAAACTTCAGTCTGAACGCCTTCCTCCTCATCGTTCGTGGGACTGTTCGATTGATCTTCAACCTGGCAAGACTCCTCCCAGGGGTCGTGTGTATCCACTTTCGTTACCTGAAACTCAAGCCACATCTGAGTACATCAAAGAGAATCTCCAGCGAGGATTTATTCGACCTTCTACCTCTCCTGCTGGAGCAGGTTTTTTCTTCGTAAAAAAGAAGGATGGGTCATTACATCCTTGCATAGATTTCCGTGGACTTAACGCCATAACTATCAAAAATCGGTATCCCATTCCATTAATTACTGAGTTATTTGATCGTATCAAGGGAGCCCGGATCTTTACCAAGTTGGATCTTCGTGGTGCCTATAATTTAATTCGAATCCGGTCCGGTGACGAATGGAAGACAGCTTTCAACACCAGAGACGGGCATTATGAATATTTAGTAATGCCCTTCGGGTTATGTAACGCCCCCGCTGTTTTCCAGGGTTTCATTAATGAGATCTTCCGGGACTTGTTATATGTTTGTGTCGTCGTCTATCTGGACGACATATTAATCTTTTCTCAGGACCTGCCTTCTCATCATCAACATGTGGTAGAGGTCCTTTCCAGACTCCGAAAAAATTCATTATTCTGCAAGTTAGAAAAATGTTCATTCGAGTTGTCCCAGATTCCATTTCTGGGATATATTGTCTCCGGAGTTGGTCTTCAGATGGATCCAGAAAAGGTGAATGCTGTATTACATTGGCCTCAGCCAACTACTCTTCGTGCAATTCAGCGTTTTTTAGGTTTTGCCAATTACTATAGACGCTTCAATACTAAACAATGGTCCTCTGAGGCCCTCCAAGCTTTCCAGTTTCTCAAAGAGTCCTTCTCCTCCGCTCCTGTTCTTCGACAGCCTGATGTGACACTTCCCTTTTTCCTAGAGGTAGATGCCTCTAATGTTGGCTTAGGAGCCATTCTCTCCCAAAGATCGGAGCAACAAAAATTCCATCCTTGTGCCTTTTACTCTCGGGGTCTTCTGCCTGCAGAGAAGAATTATACCATCGGGGACAAGGAGTTGATGGCTATAAAAGTAGCATTAGAGGAATGGAGATATTTGTTGGAAGGAGCTCGTCATCCTGTGACAATTTTTACTGATCATAAAAATTTGTCATATTTACAGTCTGCTCAATGTTTGAATCCTCGTCAAGCAAGATGGTCTCTTTTCTTTTCTCGTTTTGAACTAATCATAACCTTCAAACCAGCTGTAAAGAATAAAAAAGCAGACGCCCTATCTCGAGCCTTTGTGACGTCCTCAGACGTTGAAGATGGTCCTAACCACTCTATATTAGACCCCAAATGTGTTTCTCTGGCTGCTTCTTCCACTAAGGTGCTACCATTTGGGAGAACCCTCGTGCCTCCTGCTCTTAGGAAGAAAATCCTTTCATGGTTTCACTCTTCTCGTTTTTCTGGACATTCTGGTGAACGCAAGACTTTTGAAATTCTTTCTCGAAGTTACTGGTGGCCTTCTATAAGGAGAGATGTCAAAGATTTTGTGGCTGCTTGTGAATTGTGTTCCCAGTTTAAGACTCCCCGCAGAACTCCAGCGGGTTTGCTTCAACCACTACCCATTCCTTCCAAGCCGTGGACCCATATTAGTATGGACTTTGTTGCTGATCTTCCTCCTAGTAAAAAGTGCAATACTATTTGGGTAGTGGTGGATAGATTTTCGAAGATGGCACATTTCGTTCCTTTGAACGGTTTACCTTCTACATCTACTCTGGCTGATTATTTCATCAAAGAAATCTTCCGTATTCATGGATGTTCTTCCGAGATTGTTTCAGATAGAGGAGTGCAGTTCGTTTCCAGATTCTGGCGGGCCCTCTGTAAGACCTTGGGTATCCGATTATCACTTTCATCCTCCTACCATCCTCAATCAAACGGACAAACCGAAAGGGTCAATCAAGATCTTGAGACTTTTATAAGGATGTTCTCTTCAGCCAAACAAGACAACTGGGTAGATTTGCTTCCATGGGCTGAATTCGCTCACAACAACATGTATCATGAATCATCTTCTAAAACTCCATTCTTTGTGGTTTACGGCCACCATCCGTCTTTTCCGGAATTTCCTGCCCTCCCTCCCACCCAAGTTCCTGCTGTAGAGACTGTTTGTCAGACCTTCAAAAATATTTCGTCTCAGGTCAAAACCTGTTTAAAGAAGACATCTGCCAGATATAAGTCTTTTGCAGATAAAAAGAGACGGGCTATTCCACCACTTAAAATCGGAGATCGTGTATGGTTATCATCCAAAAATATTCGTTTGAAGGTCCCATCTATGAAGTTCGCTCCTCGTTTTATTGGTCCATATAGGATCATTCAAGTGATAAATCCAGTTTGTTTCAAACTTCTACTACCTAAGAACCTTCGTATTTCCAATGCCTTCCATGTGTCTTTGCTCAAACCTCTTATCATCAACCGTTTCTCGGTCCCTCCTTCAGCACCTCGGCCAGTTCAAGCTCATCAAGAGGAGGACTTTGAGATTACTCACATATTAGATGCAAAAATTTTGCGAGGAGTTCTTCGTTTCCTCGTTCATTGGAAGGGCTTTGGTCCTGAAGAGCGTTCATGGATTAAAGCAGAAGATCTCAATGCTCCAGCTCTTCTTAAGAAGTTTTATTCCAAGTTTCCGGACAAACCCGGTTCCATGTGTTCTGTGCCCACCTTTAAAAGGGGGGGTACTGTCACTCACCGGACTGTGAGTGCCATTTCTCCTGTGTTCAGGAACCGTGGCCGTCCGCCATCCTGAGGGTCTGCGCATGTGCAGCCCTTATGAAACCTTCAGTACCTGTTGCTTTTAATTAATTGGATGATCAAGCAACCCTCCCTATTTAAACCACCTGTGATCATTACCTAGTTGCCTGATCTTGGAGTCTCATTCCCCATGAGCCTCTGAAGGTGTTCCCGTTTCCTCGTTTATTCAGCTCCAGCTGATTCCTGTCTACTACGATTGTGGTTTCCTGACCACTTCAACTCTCCTGTGTTCATCGTGTCTGCACTCAGCTGATTCCTATCTGCTACTGCTGCCGGATTCCAGACCGCCTCAACTCTCCTGTGTTCAGCGTGTCTGGTGTCCGCTGCCTCCGTTACTACTGCCGGGTTCCAGACGGTCTCCACTCTCCTGTGTTCATCGTGTCAGCTCTCCACAGATTCCTATCTGCTACTGCTGCCGGATTCCAGACCGTCTCTACTCTCCTGTGTTCAGCATGTCTCCCCTTCGCTGTCTTCGCTACTTCTGCCGGATTCCAGACCGCCTCTACTCTCCTGTGTTCAGTGTGTCTCCCCTCCGCTGCCTCCGCTACTACTGCCGGATACTAGACAGCCTCAACTCTCCCGTGTTCATCATGTTTCCAGTTTTACTTACTACTGCTTCCTGAGTATTGCTCCATTGATTACCGGTTACCTTTCGTGCACTGCACCAACCTGATTACCGCTTCCATCCTCCAGTGGTCTCTCCTCCTGCCGGCGTTCAGCCGCTCAGGTATCCCTGCACTGCTCCTTGACAGCCTGCTCTCCTGAACCGCGGTATGCATACTTTCCATTGACTTTGCTATTGTGTTGCATATCCGTCTGGACTGTGTTGTGTTCATCTCCGGAGTCTTCCATCTACTGAAGCTATTGTTACTATTGACTTTGTTTCCTATTACCTGGATCTCTATAGTGACTTTGCATACTTCAAGCAGCGCTTTTCAGTTATTATTGTATTGTGGTTATCATCGTGGGATCAAGTTCCGTGTGCTCCCCGTGTATCCTCTGTATTCCATTCATCTCCTCGTGTCCCTCCTCACATATATATAGCAGTGGTACAACTTGCTGAACGCAGACCACTGACTCCTGTTTCCCATTGGCACCAGTTTCAAGTATCCTCTCACATAAGCAGTGGTACAACTTGCTGTACGCAGACCACTGACTTCCCCGTTACCTACTTGCACCTGGAACCCTTTCCTTCACTATAGACAGTGGTACAACTTGCTATACGCAGACCACTGACTTTCACCACCTCCTCTCTACTCCTGGACATTCCTCCTCACCATAGCAGTGGTACAACTTGCTGTACGCAGACCACTGACTCTCCTCAAGTTTACTTGTCCATCTGGTTCCTCGTGTTCATACATCTAAGTCATTACCAGTTGCTGCTAGTCATAGACTTTCATTGAGCATTCTCTCACCATCTGCTGATTCTCCTGTTCTGTTGTCACCTTGCTACCAGAGGACCATAGTACCAGCTATATTACTCTGGTAAGAACATCATCTGGTGATATCCTGGGTAAAGACTCCTAGTGCCCGTGACAGGTCCCTTCTCTCACATACATCCCGATGCCTGCAATCTACCCCCACAACACCGTCCTCATCAATATCCTCAGTAGCGATCGGAGTTCAGACACTGCTAGCTTGGGTCAAGTGATCCCCTTAATTAGACTTTTGGAAAAGCAGCTTGAGAAACGAAAGGAGAAGATGAAACAAAGCAATTACGCCAAGTATTTCAGACTTGTAGATCAAGTACTTTATTCACTTTGCATGGATCCAAGAGTTATCAAACTCTTGAAATCGGATCACTACAATTTGGCGACTGTGCTTGATCCTCGGTTTAAGAGCTATGTCTTCTCTTTGTTTCCAACTGACCCAGATCTGAAGAGATACAAGAAGCTCCTGGTGAGCAAGATGACAGCTCAAGTGTTACATGACAGAACAATGTCTCCTCCTTCAGTTTCTCACTCAACTGTTGCTAGGAAAAAACTTAGCTTTCCCAAGAGTCCCAGGGATGATGCAGATGATTCGGCACAAAATTTTGACATCTGGTCTGGTCTGAAAGAATTGACAAAAAATGTGACACCTCTGGCGTAACTCCACCTGATCCTACTATCAACATCCAAAGGATGGTGGAGGATTATTTTCATGACAGCATAGAAATAGACACATCAGACAGTCCCTTTACATACTGGGAGGAAAAAAAGAGAATTTGGAGACCTATGTACCAACTCGCTTTGCACTGCCTAAGCTGCCCACCCTCCAATGTGTACTCGGAAAGAGTTTTCAGCACAGCCAGGAACCTTGTCAGCGATCAGCATAGGAGGCTACTGCCTTAATATGTGGAAAAGATGATGTTCATAAAAATGAACTTTAAGTTCCACAAGGAAGGCCGTTCCCGCCAATTACATCAAAATACTGAGACTTCTGTAATGGTGGATTCCAGCGGTAATGAATTAATAATGTGTGAGGATAATGTACAAACTGATGAGGGTGAGGATGAGGCTGAGGATGATGACAACAACATCTTGCCACAGTAGAGTTCATTAACAGCACTGTTACCTTAGGTGTCTTATGCTCATTGTTACCTTGTTTTGCGGAGACCCAAACAAACCAAACAGTACAGCTACAAGGAGTGGCACTTTTATGGTTGCAGTGCTTGGTTTGTTAAAGTGTGCATGTTCTTTTAAAGATCCAACATAACGGTGGGTGGGAGGGCCCAAGGACAATTCCATCTTGCACCACTTTAAATTTCAGCTACTGCTGTGTGCCAATGTTACCTACATGTGCTATATACTGTTGTGTGCTTAGCAAAAATCTTAGACACCCATTGATGATGCAGATGACTCAGCACAACATTTTCACATCTGGGGGTAAATGTATCAAGCGGAGAGTTTTTCAGCGAGTTTGAAAAGTGGAGATGTTGCCTAGCAACCAATCAGATTCTAGCTATCATTTTGTAGAATGTACTAAATAAATGATAGCTACAATCTGATTGGTTTTTCAAACCCGCCGAAAAACTCTCAGCTTGATACATTTACCCCCTGGTCTTGTCTACTGTAAAAGAATTCACCAGAATTAGGGACACCTCTGCTGTAACTCTACCTAGACCTATTATCAACTATCAACATCCAAAGAATGGTGGAGGATTATTTTAATTTTTTTTGAACAGTATAAAGACAACAGTTTTATTAACAAAAAACAACGTCTGTTTGTGTTAAACACAATCAGAGCAGCCGGGCAGCACACTCTCCCTGCCTGTCTCTGCCGAACGGACCTGCACATAGTGTGCAGCCTTCGGCAGCAAGAGTTTTCAAAAAGGGGGCGGGGACTAAATCGCCGCCCCTAAATCGCCCTGGGTAAAAAAAAAATCTAGATCCGCCCCTGAATGTACCTAACTATATTATAAATTTGTGGAAATTGGGGCGGATTCGTAGTTCAGTGATGAACTTGCTTTTTGCTGGGAATTACAATGGCTCATTTTAGTGCATTGTCTGGCACCCTGGGTTGGTCTGGGTCTGATAAAAGCACGCATCATGGGGGGGGGGGGAGAGGGGTTCAGCACTTGTCGCCTTGTATTAGCTGTAAAATTACCACAGTTATCCAAGGAATGGGTGCAGCGATTAAATGAACCATAACTGGTTTCATGACCCAAGGACAATTCCATCTTGCACCACTTTTATTTTCTGCCACTGCTGCATGCCAATGTTTCCTAGATGTGCTAGGAACTGCTGTGTGTTTAAGTAATTGATTGATCGCTTAGCATCCAGCCAGGTCACTGTAGTATTTGTCCGAAAGTGTATGAAAATAATATTGTGACCTGTGAGGTGGTCAAAATTTACTGGAAATTACTTGAAATTAGTGTTATTGAGGTTAATAATAATGTAGGAACAAAAAAGAGCAAAACTATGTGATTTGAGCATATTTTAGCAATTTTACAAAAAAAAAAAACAAATCCAAAACACAAGGGCGGATTTGCCAAAACCAAAACACGAAGTTAATCCAGATCCAAAACCAGAACACGGGGGTCAGTGAACATCTCTACTTTATAGATATATGTACCTTGTGAATGCAACCAGTCATGTGCATCCCTGCTGACATTATCACCTTTCACTGTGTAATCTTGCATTATTCATCAGTTCCTGAACAACAGGCTTTCTTGTACCAGTAAAAACTCTGATTTTGTGAGAGAGCTGAGACCAGAGGAAATAGAAGAGTTAAGAGAAGCATTTAGAGAGTTTGATCGAGACAAGGATGGCTTCATCGGATACAAGGAACTGGGCGAGTGCATGAGGACCATGGGTTATATGCCTACGGAGATGGAGCTCATTGAACTCTCCCAGAAAATCAGAGGTAAAGTTGACTTTGAGGACTTTGTTGAATTGATGGGACCTAAACTTCTGGCAGAAACAGCTGATATGATTGGAGTAAAGGAGCTAAGAGATGCCTTCAAAGAGTTTGATTCAAATAGTGATGGACGGATCAGTACACGAGAACTGCAGGAGGCGATGAGAAAACTCCTTGGTCAACAGCTTGGTCCCCGTGAAGTTGATGAAATACTTAGAGACGTTGATGTGAATGGGGACGGACTTGTAGATTTTGAGGAGTTTGTACGTATGATGTCTCGCTGAAGACCTGGCGTGACAAAATGGTGTAGTCCTGTAGAAGAGACCTGTGTCTTTCATTAATATTTTACTAAATCAATACATCATACAGAATAAATTTACATTATTCAAAAAAAAAAAAAAAACCTCTGATTTTGCATTCCAACCTACTTTATTTCTTACACATTGATCCCTGAATATGTCTCAGAGCTGCTCTCTTAGTTATATGCTGCCTTGTTTTGGTCAGCTTTGGGGCCCTGAAATGCAGTTACTTTGTGATGTAGCCAAACTCCAAGGAGATGACCTAGGAACCTATATATGAACCTATGAAGAGGTTTAAATATCCACATTTTAATTTGCATGGGTTTTGTCGCATTGTCCAAAAACACACCAAAGGTTGATTGGCTCTGAGTGTGTGTGATGCAGGAAATTTCAACTGTAAGCTCCAACGGGGCAGGGGCTGATGTGAGTGAGTTCTCGGTACAGTGCTGTGCATAATATCATCAGCACTATATAAACAATGATAATATTAATACTAAAAATTATTATTGCTCTCTTGACTCTCTGAGTGTCTTATAGATTAATTAAAAAGCTAGTACATTCATTCGAGTCTTCATGATCTAATTTATTTTTGTAACAGGATTGACATATACTTCAGGAACAGTAATTGTAAAGAGAACATATTAGGACATTTAACCCTGTGCATCTGGCACCACCTTTTCAAAATCCATTAATTCCTGCTACCACTGAAGAACGTATGCAGGTTCAATATCCTTTTGCTTCTGAGAGACCTTCTATGGCTCTCTGTTTTGTGACACCAAAAGCCATTTCTTAAACAAATGTTAACTACTAAGCCTGGGGGTTGAAGAGAGAGTCTATGCTAGGTAAACTCTTTAACTGCCCTACTGGAAATACAATAAAGATTGTGATGAACGAGATCATTTCTACCATATCTGGGGGATGTGTCCCAAGATTTCCACCCATTGGATATACATTTAAAATTTACTTGAGGATATTCTGCCATTATTTTGAAACCTTGGTCAGCTCTCCTATGCCTACAATCTATACCACCTCCTATTGGGCAGTTAAGAATAGAATCTGGTTTATTGAGTAGATTTTGCTGAAAATCTTTTACACAAAGGAGAACTATTCACATAAATAGAACCAGGGTGTGAGTATGCCTAAAGAAACAGTGTTGTTCCATAGCAGCTTTATTGGCAGTATGTGCTGTGACTCCTAACCCATAAATGAGGCCAATGTTCATATTGGCACTGCTGGGTGCAGTAAGTTTGTTGTCACTGCTGATCACAATGAGTGTGTGAAGACTGGTGGGCACAGTACAAAATGGCTTATGGGCAGCTTGATCTGCACTACTGCATCTAGATGCTGCCAAAGTGCATTAGAGTACAGAGCAAGATGGAAGAGTTTGTCCAAGTCCAGGAGACTTATGAATTTGGTTGTTCTCCCAGACCCCCGGCAGAGCAGGCCTTTCCCCTGGATTCCACCCGCTTCCTTTATGAAGTGGGGGCCTTAATTCTGCCCTCAACCTCCCTCCTGTAACCGCCGCAAGGTGTGATGACATGATCACAGCATATAACCCTGGGGAAGGGGCCACAATGACACAGCATGTTCTTGCCACTTGACCTCTCTTCTGGGATCCTTAAGTTGGCAAGTATGAGTTTGCGTATAGTGCAAAATTTTGCACCAGCTGATGTGAAGGTTTGGATGGAGTGAAGTCTTGCATAGTATGGATTAGATGTATCTGTGTACCTAATTTTGCAGAGCAGTGCAAATAATGGATTGGAAAGAGTGCAGTTTTAGGGACGTTCCTCACTGTGCGAAGGGACACGCCCTTTTACAAATCCATAAAAGGACTTTTCTTGGACCAGCTCTGAGCTGGCAGATCTGGTCTTGTCCTTTAAGTAATTGGACACATTTTGTGCCTTTTAATTGCACTTCAGCGAAGAACACATTTGCAGGTGCACTATGCTGCGTGTAATAAATACAGTCCCTAGCGTTATTATTGATTTAAGCCATAAGTGAGGTTATACTGCAGTCTTTTAGGAAAGAAATGAATACACCTGTTTTAATGAAAGGTGTGTTTTTAATATGGTAGAATATTAGATTTTGATGTTACTTTTTTATATTTTTCTGCTTCTCTTAAACCTAGACTCACTTCTAGTTTGCAGAGGTGTCTCCTAAAAGCAAAGAGTAAGTGTGCACCTTGAAGTGTCCTATGCAGACCATCTAGGTACGGGAGCAAAACCAAAACCACAACTCATTTGGGCGCATATATAAGAATGACTGCATTGTAGAAAGGTAGTTTTCAATCCTCATCGCATAGATAAGAATTGACCTATCTTTCAAAGTTCTTAAAAAACCTCCTGTTACGAGCCACGGCGGCTCGCTTCCTGTTCCTTCTAGCGTCCCAGCCGTCACCCTGACGACCGGGATGTCATTTCCTCTGAAGACCCGACCAAGGCAACGGTCGGACATTAATTTCCCCGGCGCCGTGTCCTGGCAAGATAGGAAAGCCAGGCGCGCGCGCAGTGTACCCACCAGTCTGTGGGTTAATTAATCAGCCTTTAAATTAATTAGCAGGGGCCTGTGTGTTATTTCAGAGCTAGGCTCTGATTGGCTGACTGGGGTATTTGTTTATGTTCTCTTGTGTATGACCCCTTGCTTGGATTTGGACCCTGCCTGTTTGCTCGTGACCCTGACCCTTCTTGCCTGTATCTTGGACCTTGCTACTGTGCCTGTGACCTCTGACCTTGGCCTGTTTATTGGATTCACTGTCTGCTGCCGGCCCTCGACCCTTGCCTATACTTCTCTCCGCTTTCCCGGGTTCTCCCCAGCCGGTGCACATTTCACGACCCTCTGTTAGTCTGCGGCCAAGTCTGTCCACACCACTAGGGGCTCCAGTGAACACCAGGCTTTCGGAGCAGACTCCGGGTTTTGTTGTACCGGCTGGAGGGGTTCCTAACACTATAACCGTCCATACAGACATTTCGGAGACGAAATTTGGATGGATGAAATCGGAACCAATGTGTCTCCTTTTTAAGCCCTGGAAGGTCATGTTGAGACTCTGTATCAAATGGTCTGAGGATTGTCCCAGCGTTTGTCCACTCAAGAGGAGGACTCCCGGACTACACTAGCCATTTCCGGTCCCGCCGATGAACCCAAGTTAAATTTGCCGGACCGGTTCTCCGGAAATAGAACCCTGTTCCGGAACTTCAAGGAAAGCTGCAAGCTCTACTTTCGGCTAAAACCTCTGTCTTCTGGTTCGGAACAGCAGAGAGTCGGGATTGTCATCTCCCTCCTGCAGGGTGACCCCCAGTCTTGGGCCTTCACCCTTCCGCAGTCGAGTCCTATCATGCAATCTTTGGAAGCTTTCTTTAATGCATTAGGTCTCCTCTACGATGACCCAGATCGAGTTGCCTCCGCCGAGGCTCATCTACGGGCCTTAAAGCAAGGCAGGCGTTCTGCAGAGGAATACTGCGCTGAGTTCCGCAGATGGTCGCCTGACACTGAATGGAATGATCCAGCGTTACGCAGCCAGTTTTGCCTAGGGCTGTCAGAGCCGATCAAAGATTCACTGGTGCAGTATCCTTCCCCCACCTCGTTGCAGACCCTTATGCAACTTGCCATTAAAATTGACAGGAGAATTAAGGAGAGGAAGACAGAGAAAGAGACATCTTCCTTTTCTTCTGCATATATTCCTGTTCCTACGGATATTAAGGAATCCATGCAGTTAGAGACATATCACCTCTCTCCTGAGGAAAGAGACAGAAGGCAATCACAAGGTCTTTGTCTCTTTTGTGGTAATAAAGGCCACTTCTACCGCTCATGCCCTAACAAACCTGGAAAAGGGGCATACCTAGGGAACGAGGGGAAGGTTCACTTAGGTCTGCAAATTGTTTCCCAAAAGAATGTTGTCCTGATTCCAGCACAACTCACTCTTGGTGCCGGTTCCGTGGCCTTGTCGGCCTTCATTGATAGTGGAGCTGCGGGCAACTTTCTTGATGTCGGGTTTGCCCGTTCTGCTGGAATTCCGACTGTGAAACTCAAGTCTGCTATTGCTGTCTGTGGCCTTGATGGGAGTCCACTGCCTGGTGGCAAGATTATTTGGGAGACCCCGGCACTGCAATTAAATATAGGAGCACTCCATTCAGAGTCCTTGACCTTCCTACTTATCGACTGTCCGTCGGTTCTGTTGATTCTGGGCCATCCTTGGCTTTCCTGTCATAACCCTGTGATGGATTGGATAAAAGGAGAAATTATCCAGTGGAGCTCTTATTGTACACAGTCTTGCTTAATGATGCCTCTTCCAATTATTCAGTCAATTCCCGAGCAGCTTCCCTCACAATATCATGAGTTCTGTTTTTTCTACAAAAGCTGCTGACATTTTACCACCTCATCGTGACTTCGACTGTGCCATTCAGCTTATTCCTGTTTCCAAGTTACCCAAAGGACGACTGTACTCTCTTTCTGGCCCAGAGACCAAATCCATGCAGGATTATATTGATGAGAACTTAGAAAAAGGGTTCATCAGGCCATCTAAATCTCCAGTAGGAGCTGGATGTTTTTTCGTATCCAAAAAAGATGGCGGACTAAGACCCTGTATCGACTATAGAGGACTAAATCTCATCACAGTTAAGAACACCTATCCCCTTCCTCTCATCTCTGTATTATTCGATCAACTAAGAGGCGCAACTGTCTTCACTAAAACCGACCTTCGTGGAGCCTATAACCTCATCCGTATCAAAGAAGGAGATGAATGGAAGACGGCGTTCAATACACATTCTGGCCATTATGAATACCTGGTCATGCCGTTCGGTCTTAGCAACGCACCTGCAGTGTTCCAAGATTTAATTAACGAAGTTCTTCGTGAATTCCTTGACCACTTTGTGGTTGTCTATTTAGACGATATTCTCATATACTCTAAATTGTTACCTATGCATCGGGGTCACGTCAGACAAGTCCTTCAAAAACTACGAGAACACCACCTGTACGCCAAACTAGAAAAATGTGAGTTTGAGGTGCAGAAGGTATCATTCCTGGGATACGTAATCTCTTCTGAGGGATTCTACATGGATCCGACCAAGGTCCAAGCTATCCTGGATTGGGTGCAATCTAATAATCTCAAGGCGGTGCAGAGGTTTCTGGGCTTTGCCAATTATTATAGAAGGTTCATTCGTGGCTTTGCTGATATTGTGGCTCCTATTGTCACCCTGACCCGCAAAGGAATGAATCCAACTAACTGGTCGCCCCAAGCAGTAACTGCATTTGAAACCTTAAAAGAAGCTTTTGTATCTGCTCAGGTCCTTAGACACCCAGATTCCAAAGTACCTTTCGTTCTTGAAGTCGATGCCTCCGACGTCGGTGCTGGTGCCATCTTATCTCAAAAGGATCCTCATACTCATCGCTTGCATCCGTGTGCCTACTTTTCCCGTAAGTTCTCTTCAGCAGAAGCCAACTATGATGTGGGCAACCGGGAACTGTTGGCGATTAAATGGGCCTTTGAGGAGTGGCGACATTGGCTGGAAGGCGCTACACATATAATTTCTGTTATAACAAGACCTACAATACATACAGTCGGCCAAACGCCTGAATCCCAGACAGGCCCGTTGGTCGCTATTCTTCACCCGTTTCAATTTTGTGATCACCTACCGACCAGGTTCTAAAAATGTCCAAGCAGATGCTCTGTCTAGAAGCTTTTTGGCACATCATGTTCCAATTACAGATCATGAGCCTATCATTCCCTCTTCCATAGTCCATGCTGGGTTAACCCAAGACGTGAGCATCATGCTTCAAAGGTTTCAAAGATTAGCTCCTGATAATACTCCGGAAGGATGCTTATTTGTTCCAGTTCATTTAAGGAAGGCGGTCCTTGCTGAAGCACATGATAGTCAGCCTGCTGGACATCCTGGAATTCATAAAACATTGGAAATCCTCTCCCGCACTGTATGGTGGCCGTCATTGTCTACTGACATCAAAAGTCATGTCCTCTCTTGGGAGGTTTGTGCCAGGAATAAATTCCCCAGGACTCGTCCAGTAGGCCAGTTGGTCCCATTGCCCATTCCTGCAAAACCCTGGACACACTTGTCCATGGACTTTATAGTCGATCTGCCAACCTCTTCGGGACACAGTACCATTTGGGTCGTGGTAGACCGGTTCAGCAAAATGTCACACTTCATACCGCTAACCAGGCTTCCTACTGCTTGAGATTTGGCCATCCTGTTCATCCAACATATTTTTCGTCTCCATGGACTCCCTACTGATATCGTTTCCAATCGTGGTTCCCAATTCATAGCACAATATCTGGAAATTTTGAATCGCCCCCGTACCACCTGCTCCTTCAAAGAGGGCCAAAAAGTGTGGTTTTCAACACGAAATATTAGGCTTAGACAGCCCTGCAGGAAACTGGGGCCTAAATTCATCGGCCCTTTCCACATTGTCAAGAAGATTAATGCTGTGGCTTTCAGATTGAAAATTCCTAATTCATTAAGGATCCCTAACACATTCCATTGCTCTCTGCTTAAGCCTGTGCTATACCCTAATAGAACCCAGCCTTCAAGTTCGCCTGTGCAGTTCAGGAACAAACCGCAGAAATATACCATTCAGAAGATTCTGGATTCTAAGAGAGTGCAGGGGCAGGTGCACTTCCTGGTACAATGGAAGAATCGCGGTTTGGAAGAGCGGTCTTGGGTCCCGCGAAGACAACTCCATGCTACAAAACATCTGATGGAGTTCTTTAAGAGATTCCCCAGGCACTCACAGCCGCTGCAGCTCGCTTCCTGTTCCTTCTAGCATCCCGCCGTCACCCTGACGTCCGGATGTCATTTACTCTGAAGGCAACGGTCAGACACTAATCTCCCCGGCGCCACATCCAGGCAAAATAGGAAAGCCAGGCGTGCGCGCAGTGTACCCACCAGTCTGTGGGCTAATTAATCAGCCTTTAAATTAATTAGCAGGGGCCTGTGTGTTATTTCAGAGCTAGGCTCTCATTGGCTGACTGGGGTATTTATTTATGTTCTCTTGTGTATGACCCCTTGCTTGGATTTGGACCCTGCCTGATTGCTCATGACCCTGACCCTTCTTGCCTGTATCTTGGACCTTGCTACCGTGCCTGTGACCTCTGACCTCGGCCTGTTTATTGGATTCACTGTCTGCTGCCGGCCCTCGACCCTTGCCTGGACTTCTCTCCGCTTTCCCGGGTTCTCCCCAGCCGGTGCACATTTCACGACCCTCTGTTAGTCTGCAGCCAAGTCTGTCCCCACCACTAGGGACTCCAGTGAACACCAGGCTTTCGGAGCAGACTCCGGGTTTTGTTGCACAGGCTGGAGGGGTTCCTAACACCTCCATTGGAACAGCAGTTCAGAAAAACTGCTGTTCCTGTGAAGTGCAAAACTTATCTTCACTTCTGAGGAAGATTGTGATCCACAAGGGTCCTCCTCTCAATCCAGTACGCATTTGCCGACTGAAAAGCTCAGGCATGCGCACAAACATCCCTGCACTGTGCAGTTGCAGAGAGCGGTGAGTGACAGGGAGTGATCATGTGATCCCTTCACACATGCGCTGTGAAGCTCTGCTCTTCAGAGCAGAGCTGAACACTGAGAAAACTATTAAACACGGTAATGTATGGCAGCCTGAGCTGGCGTAAATTACCATATGTCTTAAAGCAATTTCGGTACATAGCTATGTATTTCGGAAAAAAATGCAAAGCAGCAGATAGATTTGTTAAATACTTCAATTTGCGTCTATTCCTCTAAAACGTTTTCGGGGAATTAACGTAAAAATTAGCTTTATTAAATAGACTCCTCAGACTTCACAATGCTAAGTCTGCCTTTAAATCTTGAGTTATTCCGCTATGACAACAGTCCTTCCTCACACACATTGTAGCTGACTTCATTTTCCACTTATAAGCCCTCTCGATTGGTATTAACAACAAAGTAAAATTTACCAGACCTTACAAGGACCGCAGCTTATTTAAACATGACAAAACTCCTAACATTTATTTGGTTAATTAATTAAAACAGTCGGGACATTCTGTCAAAAGGCAATTTACATTCTACTGTGTCAATCTTAATGCCTATGAATTATAGACTTGACGACATTCCGTTTTCTGTAGCTACCGAGGCCCCAAGTCAGCTAAGACAAAACTCATTAGCCTGTTGCACTGGCTTGAGCCCCTTAAGAACAAAGTTATCAAGGTAATGTGCACAGGTTTGAAAACCGAAACCGTTGCAAAACATTAACTATGTACAGAAACTAAACTTATCAAAGAATGAGAAGAAGACTGGGCTGCCCATAGGAAGACATTTGTCAGTGTTAATATAATTTTGCAACCTAGGTACTTATTGCTGTTTGGTTGCAGTGGGAGTGAGCTAAAGCCTGATTATATGTCTAACTTTGACAATAAAACTCCTTTCTCACAACTGCAAATTAGTGCTAAGGCTTGTTCAAAGTACAGAACTGTGCGTGCAGCCTGGCTAATAGCATCACTCACTGAATGCCCTTGGGGATAAGAGAGATGATAAATTAGCCTACACTTGGCTTTTCTTTTCCTTTGAACAAACCCTAATGGGAAGAGAACCAGGTCAGGTAAAAGGTAGTTCTTTGGAGAATTTCTCAAGTAAATGCTGTGAGTTTCGATATGTAAACTTGAGATTTTTGTAAGCAGATGTCCCGATAACAGACAACACTACAGAGATATCTGCAACCTTTCATGCATGACTAGTGAGTTTGTCTTTTCCAGTACCAGCTGTGACATTGTTAGCAGTAGTGGTTGCAACTACCTTCCTGCTCCTGTTTACTAGTCTACTATTCCTTCAGGGCCAATCACTAGCCAGCTGCTCTGACACTGTAACTAGCAAAACAGTATCCAGGGCAGTAACTAGGGCTGTGCAGGAGGGGCAGCCGCACAGGACGCAACACTGAAGGGGTGCTCAGGATAATTAATATTTTTGATTCATTTTGTTACCGTTGAGGGCTAGATGGCATCCGTTTTCCTTCTTGCTCTAAAATTTCTAAGTATGGCTCTGCTACCATCTAACCATAAAGACCCGTGATAGGAGCTCCATGCAAGCAAAATCTGAAATAATTTTTTTTAAACTATTCCATATTATGGCCCCTATTTACTAATGTCTGCATTATATGAATAATAGTTTTCAGACCTCATCGCATAGATAAAAATTGAACTATCTTTCATTATTTACTAAAAAACATCCACAGGAACTGCAGTTCCGAAAAACAGCTGTTCCTGTGGAGTACAACCAGGGGCGGATTGGCAATGTAACCTACCGGGAAAAACCCCGGGAGGCCGACGACCTCAGGAGGCCGACTAGTGACTTTTTAGGAGTTATTTAAAAAAAAAATTATGTGTAGCGCGCCCTCCCCCCCCTGAACGGCGGGGGAAGGGGAAAGGCAGTGTGGTACAAGGTAGCTGGCCCCTCCTCCGGGACCAGCCACCTACCTTAATGTGGCCGCGGAGAATGGTCTCTCCCCTCTCCCCCCCCTCTGTGGCTGCAGTCTCCTACACAGGTCACATGGGACATGTCACATGACAGCTGCCGTCCCATGTGTGCAGTGAGGGGAGTCTGCAGAATGAACAAGGTAAGTGTATGTCTGCTAAAGTGTATGTCATTGCTATAAAGTGTGTGTGTGTGTGTATGTGTCTCTCTCTCTCTGCTAAAGTGTGTGTCACTGCTAAAGTGTGTGTGTGTCTCTGCTATAAAGTGTGTATGTGTCTCTCTCTCTGCTAAAATGTGTGTGTGTCTCTGCTATAAAGTGTGTATGTGTCTCTCTCTCTGCTAAAGTGTGTGTGTCACTGCTAAAGTGTGTGTCTCTGCTAAAGTGTGTGTGTGTGTGTGTGTGTGTCACTGCTAAAGTGTGTGTGTCACTGCTAAAGTGTGTGTGTCTCTGCTAAAGTGTGTGTGTGTGTCACTGCTAAAGTGTGTGTCACTGCTAAAGTGTGTGTGTGTCACTCTGCTAAAGTGTGTGTGTGGGCTACTAAAGAGTATGTAGGAGAGGAGGAGGGCTACTAAAGGGTGTTTAGGATAGGAGTTGGGGCTGCTAAAGGGTATGTAGGATAGGAGTGAGGGCTGCTACAGGGTATGTAGGATAGGAGTGAGGGCTGCTACAGGGTATGTAGGATAGGAGGGGGGGCTACTAAAGGGTGTGTAGGATAGGAGGGGGGCTACTAAAGGGTGTTTAGGATAGGAGTGGGGGCTGCTAAAGGGTATGTAGGATAGGAGTGAGGGCTGCTACAATGTATGTAGGATAGGAGTGGGGGCTACTAAAGGGTGTTTAGGATAGGAGTGGGGGCTGCTAAAGGGTATGTAGGATAGGAGTGAGGGCTGCTATAATGTATGTAGGATAGGAGTGGGGGCTACTAAAGGGTGTTTAGGATAGGAGTGGGGGCTGCTAAAGGTTGGAATGGGAGGGTCTTAATATATTGTGTGATAAGAGGGAAGGGGGTTGTCTTAATAGTTAATGGGTGGGAGATAGGGTATTAATTTAATGGCGGAGTTTATGTTGGGTCTAATTGTTTAATGGGTGCTAATATTTGTGGGGTGATGGTGGGGCAATTTAATTTATTGGTGGGATAATTTCATTTAATACTGGGCCTATTAAATTAATATGGAGTGAAGGGACCTTTAATTTAATGCTGGGATGGTTTGGGGCTATTAATTGAATGTAGGGCTGAGTTTGGGAAGGAGAGCTATTTATTATTTAAATGTGAATATTAATTATGTAATGCCGTGATGTTTTTGGAAAATGGTTATATTAAATGTAAATGCTATTAATTTATTGCTGGGACTGTTTGGAGGGAGGGAAACAGGCCTAATTATTAAATGTGGGTGCTATTGAATAAATACCAGGGATGGTTGGAGTTTTCTAAATTTCGTGTACCCATTTTTTTTTCCATGTAGGGCCGCCAACATTCCAGAATCCAGACAAGCAGCAAATGATCCAACAGCCACAAGTGGTGACAGTGACAAGAACAGGTAGGAAAGAGGAGGACAGTCTGCCAACTGTCCTGAATCTGGTGGGACAGTCCAGAATTTCGGTGTCCGTCTCGCTTAGGATTTGGTCCTACTGAAAGGACAGTTGGGAGGTATGCCCCGCTTCACACTGTACTACTTGTGAAGACAAAGCTGCGTGTACCTAACAGTAGTGCACACAGTTTTGCCTGTTTATTTGTCATATATGATAACCCCCCTGTCTTAAGTGCCCCGGGCCCCCCGGAGCCTTATTCCAGCTCTAGCGATACTTTAGTGGTTCTCGTCTTGATTCCATTGCCTCCTTCTACCTTGCATTGGTCACATTCTCAGATCACATTGCTGAACATATGGCCAGCCCCCATTGTACTGACAATATAATTAATCCTGCCTCCTTTAAACTTACTATATCACCAGCAAACCCTTGGAATAGCTCTCCCCTTCACTTATGCTATTGTCTGCCAACCCTCCCTGCACTGTTATTAAATCAAAACACCACCAATCACAGGGCACATTTAGGGCTCATACATAATTGTTACCAAAGAAGTGTTTTCTTGCAGATGCTTGAAGCATTTTACTTTTCTGGTGATCGCACTTGATAGCCATTTATTATAAGGATTATTTTTGATGCATTTTTTGAAACACACAGTACACATTTTTAAATATTAAAGAGAGAGATTTGGCTGGTAGTTACAGCTCATGATATCAGGGAAAGATGCAACAGTGCGGTGCGGTGCTCATATGCTGCTCTGGCAGACTGATCAAATAGGATTCTGCCAACATGTTTCGTAATAGTTAAACTTATTAAACAAAGTCAGATATGTTTCTATGAAGGGAATTTTGGAAGAATGTGTTAGTAGGCAACTAAAGAAGTTTGAGCACAGAGGCATAAATCAGTCTCAGATAATGTAAAAGATTTCATGTATTTTTATAGCACAGGACTGGCAGCTTTTTCCCTGCTTTGCTTTAGAAATGACCCACTGTGTCTTAAGTCATCACATATAGGTTTTCCTAAATGTTACTACAACCGAATTCTAGTAGTTTTAAATCCCGCCTACTTTTGTGTTGGCCGCACCCACAGTTGATTTGGACCCGCCCACATGAGGCCACTTCAAGAATTTTTCCCAGGGCCACTTTAAGTTCCCAATCCGCCCCTGAGTACAACACTCACTTTACACTGCTCTTCTCCAATTGTGATCCTGATTGCGGTCGTGTTTCCTGATTTCAATCTCTGTGCGCATGCGCCAACCAAAAAACCTCGGGCATACACACTGACTGTCCCTGAACTGCAGTGTTACTGAGAGATCTGACGTGAGTCATGTGACAGGGATGGATCATCTGATCCATCCACACATGCACTGAGCAGAGCAGAGCTGAACACAGCTGAAGATTACCGTATGTGTAAAAGCATATTCAGTACTTGTTACATTGCGGTACATAGCAGTCCCCATAGACATCTATGAGGACTGCTATGTATTTTGAAAAAAATGCAAAGCAGCAGATATCGGCTTTGCACTGTTGATAAATTTGGAACATACATCAATTTGCGTCTATTTGATATGATAATTAGCTATAATAAATAGGCCCCTTAACATCAATGCCATATATTTAACTAAGGTCCTAGGCAGCTCTGGTGATTTTTAATGTAGCAATCCATAAATGTTATAAATCCATAGTTGCCTATTCTCCCGGAATGTCCAGGAGACTCCAGAAATTTTGGGAGTTCTCCTGGACTCCCGAGAGAGCCAGGCAACCTCCTGTTCCTGCCCTCTTCGTTGGTGAAGTGGGTGTGGTGGGGCTAAATGTGTCATCCTGTCCCTGCCCCTGTTGTGATAGGTTGATATTGGTAAAGTTTGACAGGGATGTGGCCTTCTTCTAGGTACACTTGCACAAAGTCAGGGATTCTGTAGGATTATAGCCAGGTGTATGATTAACCAGTCTTTCCAAACAGGCGATAAGGATTATCATTTTTTAAATGTAGGTTGAAACACAGTCATTAACTGAAACAGAAACAACTGTGTATGAAGCTTAAAACTGGGTGAGGAACAGCCAAACTCTGTTGCAAAGGTGAGGTTGTGTAAGAGAGGTTCATGTCCTTCATGTAGCTCAGTCTCTCAAATCTAAGGATAATGTAGGTTAAAGTAAGCAAAGAAGAGCAGACTCATATGTGGGTGTGATAAGGATGAAGCAAATTAAGTAGTGCACAAAACACCTGGTGAAAATAATGTGTGTCTGATCATCTACTGTGGTGTATAAATTGTCAACTGTTTATTTACAAGATAATCAGGTGCAGTCTCTGTAGAACACTCCCCACTTATGGAATGATCTCCCACAACCTATTAGATTAGTCTTTAGTCTCCAAGACTTCAAACATGCTGTTAAAACTAATATCTTCATTCAAGTCTATCAGTCCTCCACCTAACTCCTCTGTTATGTCCACCATCTCAACTCCCCCACTCAGTGCCACAGTATTTGTGATGTAAGCTTTCACAAGCAGGTCCTTTGTCCTCATGTTCGCCTTCTAACCATTTGTTAAGACATAGGAACTCTCCTGTTTGTTTGATCTATCATCTGTGCTACTACTATGTGTAGGATCTTTCCTGCAGTTCACTGATTCAGCTGGTTGCTATGCAAATAGTTACAAGCTTAATTCAGCTCTCAGTCTGGCAGCCACAGGTATGCAATCACCTGCCACATTTAGGCAGCTAATCATCATGTAGTTGTGATTGGTACTGCTGCCTTTATAAACCTCTTCCTGGCGGCCAGGGCTGCCATCAGAAACTGTGGGGCCCAGTACTAATTAATCTGGCGCCCCCCCCCCCCTCCCCATGTGCACTCCTCCATCTTCGCCATACATGCGCCCCCTATTCCTCATCACAGTACATTCCTCCCACTCCCTCATCACAGTAAATGTCCCCCTCTCCCCAAAGTAAATGTCCCCCTCTCCACTCCCCGCAATCACAGTAAATGTCCCCCTCCCCTCCCCCCCCCCCCACAGTTAATGTTCCCCTCTTCCCCCCAATCACAGTTAAGGTCCCCCTCTTCCCCCCCTCTCTCTCCCCAGATCAGTTCACCCAGGCTCTCCCTGCCCCCCCCCCCCCCCTCCACAATTATGGTCCCCCGGGCTCTCCCTCTCCCGCCCCTCAACCAATAAAAGAGCTCACTAACTTACCCTCTCCTCCGCAATGCTGCAGCTCTGCCTCCCGGTCACTGATACAATAATTCTTTATTATAACAAGTGATGCTATGATTCAGAAGCAGATGGGAAAGTATTTTCAGAACATATTAGTTGCCAATCGAAGGAAGCGAAATAACTTTATAAGGGTAAAAGTTATAATTATAATAATGATTTTTTTAGAAATACAAACAAGGATTGTAAGGTTCCGTTAACTACAAATAGTTTAATACAGTCTGATGTGACAAAGACAGAGGATGACCTGGACCTGCTCTCAGGTTTACACTCAGGCCCCTGAGATAGGAACAATAGCAGCAGCCAGGGCCATCTTAACAACATTATGGGCCCCTAGATATAGATAAAGATGTATACAGATATAGATATAGATATATAGAGATAGAGATAGATAGATGTACTTGCTCAGTGACCTTTGAAGGTTTTTTTTGCAGGTTTTTTTTTTTTTTTTCAGGATTATTTATTCTCATTAAGAGCCGTGCCTATGGGGTCCCCCTGCCCCTGGGGACCCCAGGCAGCTGCCCATCGTGCCCAATGGAAAAGATGGCCCTGGCAGCAGCTGGGTGTCTGAGCATTTGTCAGACCAGCAACCATACTTTGAATGCTGCACTTGTGCTCAGACCTCATCCACAAGCCTAGGCAACCAGACACAAACCAAACCCAAGTACAAACACTCCTCCTGGGTGAGGACTGTATCTCCCCAGGCAGTAAGCTGTCAGCCAGCACAGGATGAACCCACGATGCAAGTTATAACCCAACTATACTAACAGCTCTAAGCCAGGGTCACCCCTGGTCTTATAACCAGGCTGTGGTGGGTGGCAGCCCAAACTGTGCAACTAAACCTGGGCTGTGACTTATTACTAACAGAGCACAATCCAATCATTCTTATTCAATCAGTGTCAGGAATGCAAAACATGATCATTATAATTGTCATTAAACCAATTGTACAATTAACCAGCCAGTGACACAATTCAAAGGAGAGAGGGGGGGGTAGGAAATGATTCCCTATGTGGATAAGGGGCCACCAAACGGTCTTACAAGTGTAATTAGTCTAGACTCATGGAAGCTCGTATCCTACTCTAGAGCCACTTACTCCCCCCGCCACCCCCACTGTGATCACTGATGCATCTAACATACATTTACCATTCAAGTGCAAGCTATAAAACATATAACAAGATCAGCTCCGGGCCCCTGTGCATTTAAACCGTTCAGCTCCATACCCCTGTGCAGCTGCAGCTCTGTTTCCCAGACTCTGACAGGCTGGGAGCGCGGCGCGGTGGTGTCATCACCCCTAGTCTGTCCGGGCCCCTCACAGCAGTACTGGCCGTACCCCCCTGATGGCGGCCCTGCTGGCAGCATACCAATACTGCTTGACCTAGTGTGTGGTGTGTCTTGACCTGTTCTGCTGTCAGTGGTTGACCTGGATTATTTATAGGAATTGCTGTCTTCTCCCAGGGCTGGGCTGGGACTAAAAATCAGCCCTGGTATTTAAAATACACAGGCCCACCTCAGTTCCAGCAGCAAAGAAACTATGTGCCGCCGCTCAGCGGAGGCGCGGAAAAGGGCGTGATTACATTGTGCTGTGGGTGTGGCCAAGATGGGGCATTGATACATACATTATAATAAAACATTACATTTATCACGCCCTCCCAGCCACATCACGCCATCCCCCCAGGCACATTATGACACCCCCAGCCCACTGTACTTATCTATGCTTCTGGTGCTGCTGACATTCCAAAAGAGTGGGAACTTCCTGTAGAGTGAGCAGGGAAGCCCTTTGTCTCGTGAGATTACCAAATCTTGCGATACTTAGAGCTCCTCGGCTTGCTCTGCAGTCTGTGTCCTGTTTAGGAACTGGGAGCAGCTTTCAGCTCCCTTCCCCTAACCAGAGGTGGATTAAGGCTCAGGGGGCCCAGGGTATTTAAGACAGGGGGGCCCTATTATGTAACATGGTTATCATTTTAGACAAAAACACAGGCACTACTGTTAGAAGCACACAGCTCTGCCTTCACAAGCAGTACGTTGTGAAGCAGGACATACCTCCCAACTGTCCTTGCAGTCGGACCAAATCCTGACTAAGTGAGACAGTCACCCAAATTCAGGACTGCCCCACCACAGTTGGCAGACTGTCCTGCTCTCTCCTACCTGTCTTGGTCACTTTCACCACTTGCAGCAGCTGGTTTCTTTAGCTCAGTTCCTTCTTGTCTTGATCCTGGAATATTGGATGCCCTATTTTGGAAAAAATGGGTACATGAGATTTAGAAAACTCCAACCAGTCTCGGTGTTAAAACAATAGCACTTACATTTTATAATTAGGCCTGCCTCCAGTCCCCACAATAATAATATTCATATTTAATAAGTAGACCTATTTCCCTCCAACCACCCCAACATTAAATTAAATAGCATTAAAGTTTAACAAATATAGCCATTTTCCACAACTATCCCCGGCAATAAATAATTCATATTCACATTTAATAAATAGCCTTCCACCCCAAAATCATCCCCATATTCAATTGATAACCCTAAACCACCCCAGCATTAAATTAAAGGTTCTTACACCTCACCTTAAATAATTAGCCCCCACCTACACTCCACCATTAAATAGCCTACCGCCCACACTATATTAAGATCCTCCCTTTCCTCACATATTATATTAAAATACCGCGCGCGCACACACGCACACTATATTAAAATACTGCAGATACACACGCACACTTTATGAACATGGCCAAACACACACTATATTGTGGACACACTCACACACACATGCTATATTAACATGGGGCCATACACACACTATATCAACATGGGGCCACACACACACACACACTATATTAACTTGGGGCCACACACACACACATTATCAACATGGACACACACACGCCCGCGCAGCAGCACCTACTTCCTGCGCGCTGCTCAGGAAGGACGGCACCACGTGACAGGTGCCGTCCCATGTGATTACTTGCATCAGCCGCACGTCACTGAGTCTCCGTCCGCCGAGCATCGCGCAGGAAGGTGCTGCTGCTCGGGCGGGCATGTGGACATCTAGCCATCGGCCCTTCTGAAATTTGCCAGAAGTGCCAGATGGTCAGTCCGGCCCTGTCTTCTCCACTCCTGACTCTTGGCTTTGTCAAACAGACTTGCTCTCCTTTCTCTACCTGCCCTGATCCTTGTTTTTTTTAAAGGATTCCACTGTCTTCTCTACAGTTGATCCCTGCCTGTCTGACTCTGAGTTCTGACGAATACATACTGGTTGCTCACTACCTGTTGCCATCAGCCATGAGCTGTCCATACCATTAAGTGCCAGACTACTCTGCATTAACCCATGCTGTCTGGCTCAGAGATTTACAGTCTGGTTGCTAATCACCTGCTGCTGTGTGCTGTCCATTTCCATCAGACAAGTGCCAAACTACTCCAGATTAACCCATGCTTGTCTGGCTCATAGTTCTAATATATCCTGGTTGCTCATTGCCTCCTATGTGTTCTGACCTCTCCACCAGGCAGATGCTAGATCAACAACTGCTACTACCTGAGCCTAAATCTTAGGTGCAACCAAGTACTGTGGAATGTAACAAGTTCCTCTGAAAGGGGGCTGCTAAGGTGAACGTCTTGTGAAGCGGTTCTAGCAGCTGAGGATCTCATGCTACTCTGTCCTTAACACCATTACGCCGGTCTTCTGCACCTCTAGGACTGTATCCCCAGCCCTGTGTCTTGTCATTAGCTTGACCATGTTCTCTGTTTGTACTGTTAATTTGTAGCTGGCTAGTCTTTGTATAACTATGTATAGTGTAATTATGTATTTTTCATAGCTGTGTAAACTAAAAATCAGTTATTACTGTAAATGTCTATGCGCCCCCTATGTACAGCACTGCGGACCATTGTGGTGCCTTATAAATAAGATAATAACAGGAAACATTTTTATTAACTGGCCCAGGTGATACTTTCGCTAGGATGCCCGAGTTCTCCCTATTAGACCTCACATATGTGTTTTAGAGTATGCACCAATACTCACAACATACAACTCCCACATAGGTCAGTCTCAGCTGCTCTCACATGTTTCACCTTAACACATGAGTTCCCTCCCCCCCAAACACCTCTCATTCTTCACTCCCCCTCAATCCCAGCCCTTCTATGTCTCCTTCTCTCTCAAAAAGCCGTCACTCACTCTCATACACCACAAGGAGGCATTACCATGAAGTGCAGTGGTACCAATCTTTTAATTTTTTTTAAGTTGAATTGAAATATGCTTGAAAAATAGTATACAGAGAAGACCATGAGGTATTTAATAAACAGCTGATTTCTGTTAGCACTTATTATTAATAATCATAAGTGATTTCTATGTGCACAAATGAAGCAAGTGGGTATATTGCTGCCAGTTTATACACAGAGTGGAGAAAAACGTCAATGATTCTGGAGCTGCAAAACTATCAAACACTCTTTGTTCCTAGACTAGTTCACTGTTAAGTGTTAATTTGTAACTGAGGTTATGCCAAACCCTCAGTACTTTGTTTTATGCACATAGGTATTCTGGATCTTGTAGTCCTGTAGAAATGAATCTGACGATTGTAAGGCTTTTCAGTCGTCACACGTTTTGACTTGTTAGCATGGACAACAGTTGTGCTGAGAAGCACTTTCAGTGTAGGGCTGGGCTTCATTTGATTGATATTTGAGCTCACAGAGCGTTTGGCAATGAGAGGAAGCAGCTTGTTCCTGTTTGTCTTCTAGCTGTGGTACTGTGTGTGCTAGGAGAGCATTGATATGTTCAACACATAACAAAGTTTAAAGGAAACGATTGGAGTAGGTCTAAGTTGTGGTGTCATGAATTTTGCAATTCAAAACTGCACTCTATGTGATACATTATAAGGCTAATTGGGTATATTGTTTTGTAGACTGGATTATTTACCAGCAGCAATATTTATAGCTTCATGTTTTGGACACAGTGACATTTAGACACAAGATTGCTCTTTGTACAGTATAATCTATAGTCTAATATATCAACCTGCACCCACTGCTTTTATGTTGTGTTTGAAAGAAGTTGTTTAACTTAAATTTATGTGGACCTATGGAAAGTAAAAGTAATTATTGTAAAATATAGTGAATAAACTGTGTGTGGGGCATAATGATTAAATTCTACATTTTCTTGCAAGGTTAACAGTGCTCCACCCATGCAATCCTGACTGACTGTTATTGTGCACTAACACATTTTATAAATACATGTTTGTGTTAACATGTTATCAACCCACAGATTCCAGTGGAAGTGGTGCCCCTAGTGGACAAATTAATGCAGAACAGTAAATAGCTACAGTACTCTGGGTCAGAGAGCAAGCATTGCTGCTACGTCTCACATTTTGGTGATTTGAGTAATTGAATGTATACAATGTATACACTTAGAGCATGTTTATTGTTTTTGTAATTACAAGGAACCTATGAATAACTACAACATAGGCAAGTATTTTATACTTGCCATATACAGTATGACATGCATATTCACTGCTTGCACACGTGAAATTGTGTCTATGGGTGTAATGTATACACTTTTAGGGTGTTGAAACCATTTTATTCTTTAAATAGACCTGAAGACAGCCACTTTGTTGGCTGAACTAATTCGTCATGAGAATGTAGTTTATCCATTCCCTAGAAGCCAATACCTAATGGATGGATGGCAGTGGTTAGCATTGCTGCCCCATAGCACTGTGGCAATAGGTATAATTGGTATAATTCCGACCGGAGCACATTCTGGGCCATGCGTTATGATGTGAATACGGTAGTAAATAACCTATGTCATGTAATTCTGCCATAAATGTAGTTGCGCATAAATGTTTTTGTTGTATTTTTTTGAGTAATGTAACTTTTTTTTTAACTACATGCATAAATACAATTCACATCAGAATGGACGTACATACATTTCCTTAATAACTCGTATTCGCTATAAAACACTGCTGCCTCCTGACAATATACTAATATTAACTCTTTCACTGTATTACCTAATTAAGCTTCACTATTCCATGCAAACAATTACCCTTTATCACAGCCTTTACTATGAAATATGTCTTATTATTACACATTTGCTTCTCATGAATAAAACCAAAACCTTGAAAAAAAGTAAAAGCATAAATAAAAAATATTTTTATATTTTTCTGATATATATTTGTCAAATTGTTTACAATATTTTTTTCTATTTTTTGCCAATTAAAATAGCCAAGTGAGTTGCCTGACTCCTCCCTGTCATTCGCCCCCCCCTCCTAAATCTGTTATCTTGACCAGATCCTGTCGCTTCCAACTCCGCAACATCGCTTGTATTATTATTATTATTATCGTAGATTTGTAACAGTGCTCCACAGCGCCGTACCGTAGGGAAGACAAGGCCATACATAAAACAGTACATATGTAAAACAAGAACAGACAAGGCAGACAAAATGAATGGAGACATGAAAACAAAGGGTATAGAGGACCCTGCTCATTAGAGAGCTTAAATTCTAAGGGGAAGAGGGCACAGCTCCTACAAGAGGAGCGAGTGTGGCTCAGAGTGGAGATTGGGATAATTGATGATGATGGCTTGTATCAGACTCTTCCTCTCACATGACACCACCAAAACTCTTCTCCACCCATTTCCTGCCTTGACTACTGCAACCTTCTCTTTACTGGCCGTACCCGCTCCCATCTTGCTCCTCTTCAATCTATACTTAACACTGCAGCAAGACTTATCTTCATCTCTCGCCACTCCACTTCTGCAAAGCCTTCCCCTTCCCCTACAGAATCCTCTTTAACCTCCTCATTGTCACATACAAAGCCCTCTCCAACTCCACTGCTCCCTACATCTCCATACATACGCATTACTGCCCTCTCAGGTCAGCCAATGATCGTCGCCTCACCTTCCCCCTGGCATCCATAATTTCCCTCGTGCTCCCCCCTCCCCCCACCATTGAAATGATCTCCCTAGTTCCATCAGACTATCTCCAAGCCTGCAAAACTTCAAACACTCCTTGAAAAACCCACCTTTTCACCATTTGACCATTCCTATTCCCCCTATATAGTACATCTCACCCTCCATCATCTTCCATCTCGCACACTCTTACTTTAACTCTACCATTCTGATCTTTAGATCCCCTTAAACTAACCCATTGTGTCTGTCCCTTTCCATTTATATTGTAAGCTCTCACGAGCAGGGCTCCGTTCCTCTCCTGCTCCTCCTCTTTTCATTACCTATAATCTCTGCTCATCAGTTACATTTTGCACCTCCTCCTTGGCCTCTCTGCCTCATACTCAATCCCTCCATTTTAATTGCACCTCTTTCATTGGCTCTGATCCTGTTAGTCGTGCCAAGACTCTTGGGCACAGCTGTAATTTGCGCTGAAAATACCCCTTGCACCCTATTGCCAAATTAGGCTATTATTAGCTGTGTTGAGATGGGTTTTGTTATATGTTTGTTTTGTACTATAATACATTGTACTGTTTTGTTGTTTGCTCTTTGTAGGGCGCTGCGGACCATTTGTGGTGCTCTGTAAATACAGGATAATAATTAAGTGAAATATGTCTCAATTTAAAGGAAATGAAGGCGTGTCAGATGAAAATGCCCCAAACATTTGAGGGGTTTTGTGTCACTATCTCACGTTGTCCAACAGAGGCACGTCCCACCAGGCCCTGTTGCACCTGCTGCTTACTGGAACCTGAGCATGGGGAACCAGAGGCTGTAACACCTGCCTCATAGGCTGTTCCTTCCCCTGCTCTGGTGCCTCGGAGGCAGCTGCACTATCAACACTTCCAACATTGGGCCAGGAGGTAAAAATCGTCAGACAAACACAATAATGTGTGTCCTCAAATTTTCTTTGTGTGTATCACTCTTTGGTCTGTTTTTTTTATTATCAAATACACTTTTAAAAAATACATGGTTTCCTCTTTATATTTAAAAAAATATTTATTGTAAGCATAAAATTGTAACAAATTAAAAAAAGGTATATACATGAAAAGTAATTAGAAATCACATATGACTTGA
This sequence comes from Mixophyes fleayi, assembly GCF_038048845.1. Classification (NCBI taxonomy): domain Eukaryota; kingdom Metazoa; phylum Chordata; class Amphibia; order Anura; family Limnodynastidae; genus Mixophyes; species Mixophyes fleayi. Next base: position 84,538,790 of record NC_134402.1, read on the forward strand.
AATGTCAGCATAGTCCTGTAATTCTAGAGGACCAGCATTGACATGGTCTTCCTCCTGGCCGACAACCTCGGCCTCTTCTACCCAGGAAGCCCCACACTCGATGGTAATATTATAAAATCACACACAGCCATTACATCACACACCCATATCCCCCGCGCACACATAAGTGCTCCCCAGACCGATCAAGGCAACGGAATCAGGCTTTTTTTGATTGAAAAATGTATACTTTATTTATAACATATTCCTGAAAGTCTGTTCTATAAACAATCTAGTTGAGGTATTCGTGGGAATAGCTGTGTGTGGATGTGAAATAAAATGGGGGAAAAAACACAAACTTAACGTGTGCATTTTTGTGTATAAATGAATGTAAATCTTTTGCACGATATGGAGCTATTAAAATCAAACAAATAATCAATCAATTTTTAAATAACTACACCCTTAGGCAAAGAGATTTGTCAGAATGTTGTAAAGGATCAAAACAATCCCTTTACCAGTACAATTTAACAAATATATTTAGGCCAAAAAATAAAATTACAATAAGTAATTTTCAAAAAACAAAACCAAAAGTACCTAATAACCTCACATCTCCGTGTGGCCTTTCACCTCCTTGCCTCTGTGTTCATTTTTGATGTTTGCCAAATGTTTGATTGCCGGAAGGCACAGGAATCATGGCTGCTTCCAGCCATTTGGCAAACAGACATGGAAACTGGAGAGATGCATAAGATATAGCTTGAACATTTTTCGAGTGGAAATGTTTCCTATTCTAAGGGGCATATTCAATTGACGGCGGGATCGGCGAAAATCCGGCGCTCCAAAAATATTACCGTTAATACGGTAATATCTCGCTGGATTTCAGCTCGCAGCTCCCTGAGCTGCGAGCTGAAATCCAGCGAGTAAATTACCGTATTAACGTTTTTTATGCGCAGGATTACCGTATTAACTGTAATATTTTGGAGCGTGGGATTTTCGGCGATCCCATCGTCAATTGAATATGCCCCTAACAATAGGTTTATAGGTTAATAGGTTTATTTCCAGCAGATAGGATCATGCTATATGTTTACCATCTACTGTCCCTATAATGTGTGGAAATCGAGCTGTGGTGTCAAATTGCTGCTTTATGGGCACAAGGAAACAAAAATACAGGTTGCGCTGCTGAATGGGTACAAGATTAAATAATAAATCCTAATGGTGCTCTATTGAGAAATCAGAAGAGGCACTGAGTAATTGATAAAACATTTAATATAGACATATTCCGCCCAATGTCCTGACTTACACCAGAAAGTTATTACACACTATAAAAATGATCAGAAAAATCACTCTATCACATGAATATAACAGTCATACACGATAGGTGACGGTAACGTATAAACCACCGTGGTTGTAAAACAGTATAAAAATAGATTATATATTAGGTTGCGCAACCAAAAAAGTGTGGCCAACACTTAATAAACCAATCATGAATGAAAAAGTACTTTTCTAATTGAGACAATAGTAATGAAGTCTCGATTCAGTATAGATAAGTTATGCATCAATAATATGAGATTTTGTTAGGTATAGATTCCTCCTTAGAGTAATATAAAGTCACCTGAATCCCAGATGTCCGTTAGGCTCGTTAGAGGTACCTCACACTGCCTAGATCTTCCTGTTCACTGTAAAAGTTATCCAGCCCGCTCTCTCCTGAGTTAGGGCAAATGAATGGTAACCACGGCCCGTACTCTCAATCCCGTATCCAGCGTGAGTCACGCTCCGGGCAGATGAATGGTAACCCACGGCCCGTACTCTCAATCCCGTATCCAGCGTGAGTCACGCTCCGGGCAGATGAATGGTAACCACGGCCCGTACTCTCAGTCCCGTATCCAGCGTGAGTCACGCTCCGATGTTAGACTATTCTTGCCGTATATTCTCAGATATATGGGCACAGGGGACTCCTCATCAGATGAATCACCAAATAAAGGCCCGCAGCATCACCTTAAGCACACAACTAAAGGTAGGCTGGGACATTACTGCAGCAACACTCACCATGATCTGAAATGGCCAAGATGCACAGAAATGTAACACTGCCAATAGTGGTCAACGGTGGTATTGCTGGTGGGATGTTGTGCAGAGGTTCTAGGCCAGTAGAGTGTCCATGATGGTGACGATGGATCACCTCAGGATCTGACATCCCAAAGAGGCTGACACGTGGCCTGAAGACATGACCCCTGGGCCGACGACATTATACCAGTTGCTGGTTTTGGAGGGGACAATGTCTGTCATCCGTAATAATCTGCTGTGCAACAAAAACTAAACTTAATATATTTTATACAACATATCTCGTCATTCAGTAGAATCAAGGCAGTCATTTTGAAAATGATTACAAAAAGGTAAGAGTTCAAAAGTTCAACACACACCTCTATCATCCAGCATTACACCTGCCCTGTAGCGGGAGCAAACTATGACTGGAAACAAGTGCACTTACAACAAACACAGGTCTTGAGTCAGTCTGCATCGGATCGCATTTACTAATACATGGAGGAGGAGGCCCCCACTATAAAAAGCCGAAATTGACGGCATTGAATGGAGGGGGCGGAGCTTACTGATGTGATTAAGTCCCGCCCCCTCCATTCACTGCCGTGAATTTCGCCAAATTTCAGGAGTTTTGCCTACTCTTCCGGGAGTCCGTGAGGACTCCCCGACATTCGAGAGCCTCCCGGAATTCCGGGAGAGTAGGCAGGTATGCATTTACTGTAGCTGGGCTACATTAGCCATCGCTCCCTGTTCACCTCTCAAGTTGTAAGTGTCATTGATGTAATGTCCATTTCTGGGAATGCGCAGCGTATAATCAGGCAAATTACGCTACTCAAATGGACGTGAATCAGGCCCTCTGTGGAGATTGTATGTTCTCCCTATTAGCAGTGTGTGTTTGTGTGGTAAGCCCCACTGGGGCAGGAACTGATGTTAATGGTTAAGTGTCTGTAAAGTGCATAATAAAAATAATATTTCAGGCCTATTAGTCAGGCTGTGCCTCAATGAGGCCACTGATTCCTATGAAAGTGGCTAAGCCTAGTTTGCTGTCAATGGATGCCTCCACCGTGTCCAGGTGACAAGTCCACTAAATATATTCACATTTATTAATATGATTAGAGTGCACTGTTTGCTGTGGCATAATCTATAGAAAAGAAACTGTGCCATCAAGTAGATAAATGATTATAAAACCTAATAGAATACAGGCATTTGATAATTTCCTTAGGCATGATTGGTTTACTCATCAAAAAGTAATCAAACATTTTTTTTCGAAGAATGTACCATAAATGTTCTCGAAGTATAGGGCAGTCAGTGTTCTTGCAATATTTCAGTATAATATCATTATCACTTCTATTAACTTGTCCATCAAATTATATTTAACATTACAAACACTTTTAAATAACTACCTTTTTAAGCTTTGCTTATTCTAGTGAATTCTCATAACTGCTTGGTCCCCCACTGACAATAAGTAAGTAATAAAACAATATACCAGGTGTTTTTTTTTATTTAGTTTTTTTAACAGTTAATCTCTGTGATGAGCTTTACATATATACATGTGAATATCATATCATTCGTAGTTGGACAACTCACTTTTTCTGTAATACAGTCCTCCTGAAACGAGCTAGCTTTATTTTGTGACAGTCCAGTGTGTCATTTGCTGCATTGTTGGATTGCAGTTGATTTTGCAATCAATCTCACCCATGTGACAAATCACATACAAACAGCAACAGAAGTGTTGCAACGTTAAATTACAAAAATAAATCTCAGAACGTGGCATAGGCCGACCAAATGGCATCTCGCAGCTGAGGGCTACCTTAGAAAATGACTCAGAGATGGGTTTTGGGCTAAATCGGTCACAGCTTTAATCACCAATAAAACCAGTGCAGGAAAGAAAGCGGTTTGCAAGGTCGATTTAAATTTACAACATCCACCACCGAGCATGTTCTACCTACCATGGAGGCACTGCAAACACACTCCCTGATGATCAGCCTCTTGATGTATACAACCCTTTTTACTTGAACCTGCATGATGCCTGTGGTGAACAACCATTACAGCTGGAGTCAGGCATACGGCTATCCTATGGCGATTCTGCATGCCCTCTGCTGGTTCTCTCTCTTATTGCTATGCTTTGCGCACCGCTTTCCCGGCCTGCTGTCTGCGACAGGGCAAAATGTTACAGAACAAAACCCAAAGCATCCAAAAATTAGGAACACACAATCGTTAAAAAATATAATATGATAATACAGAGCAAATTTGACCCCTCACCGTACTCTTTTCTTTAAAAATGTTTTAATGTTGTTAATATTTATGTGAGCTACAATTACATGAAAGCACTGAAGGTTTGGGAGGGTGGAAATTCTAAAACAGAATGTTGCACACTCAAATATGTAGAAATATACATCACCATTGGCAATAGACAGTACTGCGTATACCTGTCGCCCTGTGACATCATGGAGATGCCTAGACAGAGGCATTTTATATAATGTGTTGTGGGCAGCTCGGTTACCACAGTGCAGGTCATCTGGACTAATGATAGAACGCTGCCCTTGCAAGACTAACAGGGAGATCAGACCAGCAGGAACTTCCTCCCTGGTGATCTGTCACACTGCAAGCAGCACAGAGGTAAGATTAAAGGGACAATAAATATTGGTGGGGGCATGTCAGATGTCAGCACACAAGCATTAACAAAAGGGCATAATATGGAGAGATTAAATATGGGGGGGGTCATGATATAGGGGAGCATATATAGCTGGGGGCCAGGGCCATTATATGAGCATTAAAATGTGGGGGAATAATATGAGCAGAATCAATAAAAGTAGGCCATGATATGAGGATAATGAATAAAGGGGTTGTATACTATGAGGAAAAATGAATGAATACAAGGGTGGCATAATATGGGGGAGAATAAATACAGGGATAGCATAATATCTGGGAGAATACAGGGCCAACATAAAATGGGAGGGGAATTAATACAGGGGTGGCATAATAAAGGGGAGAATGAATACAGGGTGGCATAATAAGGGAGCGAATGAATACATGGGTGGCATAATATGGGGGAGAATGAATACAGGGGTGGCATAATAAAGGGAGCGAATGAATATAGGGGTGGCATAATAAGGGGGAGAATAATCCAGGGGTGGCATAATATAGGGAGCATATACAGGGATAGCATAATATCTGGGAGAATACAGGGCCAACATAAAATGGGAGGGGAATTAATACAGGGGTGGCATAATAAAGGGGAGAATGAATACAGGGGTGGCATAATAAGGGAGAGAATGAATACATGGGTGGCATAATATGGGGGAGAATGAATACAGGGGTGGCATAATAAAGGGGAGAATGAATACAGGGGTGGCATAATAAGGGGGAGAATGAATACAGGGGTGGCATAATAAGGGGGAGAATGAATACAGGGTTGGCATAATAAGGGGGAGAATGAATACAGCGGTGGCATAATAAGGGAGAGAATGAATATAGGGGTGGCATAATAAGGGGGAGAATAATACAGGGGTGGCATAATATAGGGAGCATATACAGCTGGGGGCTGGGGCCATGATATGAGCATTAAATGGGGGGGCATCAGGGCCGGTGCAAGGTTGCCCGGCACCCTAGGTAAAGCTTAAGCTTGGCGCCAAAGCCCCCCCA